>NW_007378452.1:8380-27429 GCF_000475195.1 Diaphorina citri
GGGTTAAGTTAGGTTGGGTTGGGTTAAGTTAGGTTGGGTTGGGTTAAGTTAGGTTGGGTTATGGTGGAGATGTCAAAACTCTCATTTTGTTAGTGGAGATGTCAAAACTCTCATTTCAATGGTGGAGATGTCAGAACTATCATTTTGTTAGTGGAGATGTCAAAACTCTCATTTTAATGGTGGAGATGTCAAAACTCTCATTTGTGAAATCCCAAATATCAATAATTTTTTATTGTATCTTTGTTTTTGATTAGTTATACGTTACTGATGTGTCTCATTACGTTTACAGTTTACACTCTACATAATATACCAAGATGTTTCTTTACATCTTATGAAAAATTAAGGCATAAAAAAAGAAAGTATAACAAAGAAGCATATTCGTTTTATTCGTAACTCTTGAAGTTTCCAATGGTTATTGTTTTATTTTCTTTTTTGCTAGGCTAACTCAATTTGTACCGCTACAATGTAGCGGTGTAGCGGCAACATACTTAATGTTAGTATAACACTAAAATGTTCCTCTTGTCGAAAATAGGAAAATTTACCCCATAAAGTCGTTTGTTCCAACGATATTATTGGTAAACAAACCGACCGCATTCCAAAAAGTAACAGTTGTAGATACTCGGTACGTCTTACAGCGGCAGAAGCTTCTACTCTTAAAAGGATTATCCAAAATCATATTGGATTTCACCTATTTTCTTAGTCCCCTATAAGTAAGGGCTTCTCAATCTGTTCTATCATACAGTCCACGTCAACTGGGAAGTCCGATGGAAGCGCATGGAGGGGAACCGCAACTTCTCAACTGTAAGTCGGACAGTTCTAAAAGTTTCACCATTCGATTCGGCGTGAAAAATCCCATGGGATCAACTATTCACACGCTTACTTGTTA
Organism: Diaphorina citri; assembly: GCF_000475195.1. NCBI lineage: Eukaryota > Metazoa > Arthropoda > Insecta > Hemiptera > Psyllidae > Diaphorina > Diaphorina citri. The sequence goes on from NW_007378452.1 coordinate 9,267, forward strand.
ATCAACGAGCTATTTTTTGACGAGTGCGCACCCAAAGGTCATCGGACTTCCCAGTTGAAGTGGACTGTACATTTAGACACTACTATATACGTACTTCCGTCTATATGATGAAGGATTAGCTGCCATTTTGATGGGGAAATAATAAATTTCCAATTTGGGATTAAGATTGAAGAATAGGACAAGAAGGAAAAGCGGGGACAGTTGATGAATATTCATAGGCAGATGAAGAAATGGGAGAGTGGTGTGGAAAGAACATGGAGAGGCGATAGAGAAAATGAGAAGACAGATGGAGAAAATGGAAAGAGAGAGGGAGAGAGGAGAGGGGATAATCCGTCAATCTTAACCCCACAAAAACAGAAATGTGAAAAAAAAGGCCAAGTTCCTATGCAAAAATGTCGGCCTATAAAAGTGGTGAGATCAGAAAATAAAGGATCTTTAACCAAGATCAAAAAATTCCCGGAGGGACGGGCCCCGCTTGTTTCCTTTCCTTACCTCATTCTTACCCTTCTTTTCTTTCCTTCCCCTCTCGCCCTGTTCACATGTTATGTATTCATGAGTAGGATTTCCATACCAGCTAGAGCTCTGCCTCATTAAAACCAGAAATCCAGAAAACCTATCCAAATCATTATAGCCCAGAATACATTGAAATAAAACTCGAAGAAATGTTCAAATGATTACGTGATAATATATGTTGTATTATGAAACTGGGTTGTTTTTTACCTCCCGCTCATTAGGCATTTCACTTGCCGAAGAGAAATCTCATCAGTTCTAAAGAACTTACCTGAGAAACTCAACATACTAACTAGAGATTCTAAATTTGTGACATTTTCTGGCATAAGACAAAATCGTCATTCGTTTAAAAATAAAGACACAGATCTACGCATTTTATTAAAGCTTCTCAACCTTGTGTTTTTCTCTACTATTTCTTCTTTCTCTCCGTGCATTTCCCTAAGCTTCTTTTTTAATTTTTACCTCTTCAAAAGATTAAATAAAATGGGGAATGAGGGGGAAACGTTAAATAAATTCAAATAATAATATAAAATATGATTCTGTTGTATAAGCTTTGAAAAAGAGGTAGATAGGATATACTATTATCTTTTCATAAATCATGGGCCTTTTTTTCTCATCAGAAATTTCTATTTCAAGAAAGGTTGAATAGAATGAAATCGTAAGATACTGTCAGTCAATATTATGAAACTCTGACGTCACTGGTGGGGAAGATTGTTTTTCTTTAATGATGTCAATTTTTTTAAGCTTCCCGTCTCAGAAGGGAAAAAAAACTTCTAAAGAATGCCTATCTGAACAACAAATTTCGAAGCCTGAGATTTTGCTACCAACAACTCGAAGCTCAATAGTGATGTTTGAATTTGAACTTATTTTAGAGAAGCTTTTGTGTTGTGAATATGTTGGATTACTTGGAAATGGAAAGAGGTGAACCGAAACTTATTTCCTGAAAATAGTCTAAAAAAAAAAAAAAACATCCTCACAATAGATAGTAGATGATAGCATGAAAAGAAAGCTATAAAATTTTAGCAATGACTACAATACATCAAATGCTTTGTTATTTCAATATTGTTTTTACTAATTGAGTACTCTTCTACTATGCACGAGTATGTAAATTGTATATGGGTATATGGACCGCACATAATATTCTAGGTTTATTCATGTAACAAGCAGCTGTTTTCCATTCTGATATTTCCCGAATCAGAGGAACATAGAGATGAAATTCTCCCTCGGTTATAAATAATTGGTACATTCTATTACATTATTTTTGTTAGGGTTACATCTGCTTTACTGATGCTAACATGTAAATTTCTAAAATAACTACCTACAGTCCTACAACATACCTAGTCATACCAACAGAACGAAATGAACAGAACAACATCTTGTAAGAGTACATCATTATTTTCTTTTCATTTTTTAAAGGTAGTTGTGTTTCCGAAAAGCTTTGAAAACAGGGTACCTACTTTCATTATTTCAAAAAGATAATAACACCAGACTACCTGAGTAGAGGTATCCTACTAGGTATAGCTATCAAACGAAAATCCCTTATTTTTGGAAATTGAAAGATTCCCTTTGCAATTTTCTCCTCTCTAGTGACAAGAGGGGAAAAAAATTGAGACAAAAGAAAAGAAAGAAAGAAAAATCCCAAACAGAAAAAGTACAATATTGAATAGCTCCTGGGTCCATTAGAAAAATCTGGCTTCATGTTTTGAAGAAAATGGTATTTTAACAAATGGGAAATTGAAAAGTGAAACAAACGTGTCTTAATGGTAATTTATAAATTAATTGATTCAAAATAAATAAAAGCTTATAAATTATTAAAGAACGACCTACGTAACAGCTTTAGAGAGGAAAAAGCATATTGATTGTTTATTTCATGAGAAAAAGCTTAGAACGACGACATTTTCAAGGCAGTACTTTATTTTTTTATTTAGGCCTTTTTTGTTTTCAAAATGAAATTCCCTCTTTTTGATACTTATAATTTTACTTGAGTTTTTCATATCTTTGTTTAAAATAAGTTTATTATTGCGCGAGTACCAATTCTCTTTTTTTATGTTGATACTTTTCATTAACCCTTAAGTGCATGATTTTTTCTTTTTTGCCGAAAAAAATATATGTGTTGCCTTAGAGAATTCTAAGATACCCATTCTTTTTCAAAAAGATTTTTCTTGTTAGACCTTTTAGAACCCGTATACAGTTTTCAAATACTACTGGACAATAAATATTTTTAAATGATCTCTTACATGTGTGTGTTGAATTGTTGGACTTATTTCCCAAACTTTCGGCAAAATCAGACAAGGTGGTTATTGGACTTATTAGTGATCACCGAAAAAATGGAAAAACAAAGTAAAAATTCATCCATTGATCGTTTAAAAAGAAACAGTCAATGTTTTTTACCAAAGGAAAAATGTGGACCCCTGTGAAATAAGGGGCTAATCTGACTCAATTCAAGTTAGAATAAAAATCAAAACAATTGCTCCAATTTCACGCTTCAGGTTTACGAAATTTGTTTCAACTCAAACGTTTCCCTTGTTTCATTTAATATTAATTGAGGTAATTTGAACAAGAGAAAGTTCTTTTTACTTTCTATTACTTTCCAATTTTCCCGACTTCTGATTACAGTCATTTGAATTGGAAAAGTAAGTCTCAGAATATTAGAACTGAAAATTTTCCTGTTAATTGAACTTTTCAGGTTGTCTTACTTCACCCTATTATTATTTATTGGGACTTTCGCTGCCGACACACATAATTATGATAATATCGTTCAATTTTCAATGAATTTGGTACATAAGTTAACATTGGTAGGCTTGTCACACGAATTGTAAAACGAGTTCAAAAAGAAGAATTGATTACCTGCTAAATGATCTGATTAACTTGAGCTCATTCAGCTTCATTTTGGCAGATTCTTCATAGTCAGAAACCAAAGACATCGTTGTATAACTTCAGTAACTTCTAACATTTCATAACATCATGTAAAATAAAAAAATATATATATATATAAAAAAAGGAAACGCAACCCTTCTAGTACCAAGTTGATGAATTTTCCTTTGATGTGTGACTTGCATAAGAAGCAGCATGGAATTTCAACGGAGTTGGAAATTTTTCACTCGAGTTCCGTGGCATCTCTTCGTTTTGAAAAGACAAGAACTTTTTGTTTCGTTTTGTTGGAGTTATACTTTGACTAATTAGCCGTTTTCCTTCTCTTGATTTTTTAGACTTGTTAGATTTGTTTCTTCATTTTTTCCATCTGTTTTCCTTTTTGTCCTAATGAGTACTTCAATTAATGCTTCTGGCATTGCATGAATAAATTATTTTATAGCGAAACAACTTTGTTTCACGTAGCTTGTACTTCTTTTTCCTTTTCCTATTTCGGTAAGAAATCAGAGGTACGACGTATAATTTCATGTGCTCTTGTCATCTCCACTACTATTTTTTGGATATTTTACATTTTTAGTCCGTCCTTCCTTTATTATTACAATAGTAATAAAAAGGTATAAGGGACGGACCATTGTATTCGCTTCGGTGTCGTCACTCGGGACGGGCCCAGCTTGTTAGTTTTCATCAAATTTAGTATATACCTAAGTACCTACTAATGAGTATAGGTAATGAAATTATTACTAGCTACCAATAGTGATGTGTTTTTCAACAACACAAATGCATACTGTGTTGTGTTATGAATGAGAAACCGACTTCCAATTAAATATTGCAATATGTATTGTGATTTCAATTCATTTCTTGATTTCCAATACACATACAGCTACTTTTGAATTACGAGTATGTTCTTTACAATTTTTTACATTCATTAAATTGATTTCAAAAGCGAGAAAATATCAAATGCCACCTACCTTATTACAGACTTATCAACAACTCGGGAATAGCTAGCACGTGTAAGGTCAAGTTCTTCAGCATATTCTGAGTTATTTTGCCTCCAATAAGAACCAAACCTTATAGCTATTCATTCATTCATTCATTCATTGTGGCGACATTGCAGTCGATGGTTGACCTTATAGCTATAGGTACATAATTATAATTACACATGTAAAATACTACGTTATGATTATCACTGAATGAGTAGGTAGGTACTACAAAAATGTGCCCAGATAGTACAAAATATTAATTTCAATTAATTCAATTTCAATTTTTATAGTCGTCGCGTGATTAATAAAATTTTGGTTAACCTACCTATTTTAGAAAATGGCAGTAGTTTCATTAATTATTAATGAATTGTTAATAGGGCTTTATTGTATTATTATAGGTGCCAACTTAATATCATCCAATCATGATAAATTGAATAAATCTCTATATTTTATTACAATATAAAACTACCATTTCATGAAATCCAATTGTTTGGTAGCACTGGAAAAGTTTACTTTCACTAAATATTTTCATTTAAGTCTCGAATTTAATAGAACCTATCCCCATGCCTTTACTGTCTATAAAAATCCGTTCTTTTTATTTTATTCCTTTGGCTCATAATTTTTTACGGCTTTTATTTTTTATTACCTGATTTCAAACAAAAAGCCTACTCATTAACTTATCGAATAGAATGCGATTCCAAACCACAGAGCCACAAGAGGAAACTATCATCCTCGTACCGGAAAGGGACTGGCTTTTATACCGAGGTCCGGACTTTGAGATAAAAGGGAAAATCTCCAATGATGTGAAAACAAATTCCACTCCATTCAATGTTGATTCACATATTATATTAGATAGATGCGGAGATCATTTCATGATGTCTTCTGTTTAACCTTTCAACCTTCGTCTATCCGTTGAAAATTAAAATTCTCATCTGGGTATTGAAGTCCTTTAGATTTTAGCTTTTTTTTTTAAAAGAGGTTTGACAGAGGGAACTGTAACTTCTATGGTCTTATCGTCCCGAAATCGAAGAGAGAAGGAAGACAGGATAGGTACTTGATTTAGAAAGATAAGGAACAGAATTCTAATTCACCATCTTATATTCTCAAGACATTCATACGAAGAATACTCGTATAGGGCTTATTAGAGATTTTGTTACTGATCTGACTTTATTCCTGTAGGTTGATCGCGCTTTAGAAAAGAGGAAAGGAGTGTTTGTCGTCTTTTATTTGACTATGATCTTCAGCCAAGGTTTTTAGTGTCACATTTATGTTTAAACATTCAGAATACTATGTAGATCTAGTTTATAGCTTTATACTGCCAAGATGAGACAGGATAGCCCCCTCCCACTCCCTGTATGTCTACAACTTGAATGTTTCAGTACGCACAGTAAATCCATCCTCCACGTAAATAAAATTCATAAATTACGTCAAATCAAGAGAACACACAAGAACATTTAAAAGAACATAAATCTCTACTTCATGCTCCACCAAAGAGGAAACTTTTATTGTGACTTTTGTCTTTCGGGAAAACACTGAAGACATAAACGTGAATCTCAAGAACATGTTTCAAATATGTATGCGAAATGGATAGAGCAGGTTTCCTTACGAGTATATGGAGAATAGCTAGGAGCATACCTATGCAAATTTCAATTCTCCAAAGGTAAAACAGAATCTCTAAGTACAAGCTGGTTTCTTTATAGGTTCCCCCTTTATGCTTTTTTCTCATTTTCGCAGGATTACAGACGGGAAGAAAGAAGCGACATGAAATTTTACGTGGAACTGAGGCTAAAAAGCTTTTAACTCTAATTAAAAAAGTTTTCCTCATGTCATGTACATTATCCAACGCTCTCATGTATCGTGTTGAGAGCACGAGCTCCTTTCAGATCACTCACGTTAAGCTACGTCGAGCATGAATTGAATGACAGCAGTCTGTGGGTGGATCAGATAGATGTAGTTTGTTTTCTGGTTGGAAAAGGGGGAAAAATGTTAGCTGAAGTTGTTGTTTATCTTTTTATTTTCACCAGAGCTCCTAAGTAGGTAGTAGGGAAATCTATCTTTAAAAGTCTTCTAACTTATTCTTACCGTTATAACTAATAAAGGTAAGAATAACGTAAATGCATCGGACATAGGATGTCTAATATAAATCTAACTAATGACCGTCTTCAAACTTGATTAACAGAGTTTCAAGTGGACTTACCAAATTGGGCCATCGGATGAGGAGATAAACTTTGGCCCGGCCAAAGAATTTAAACCTTCTGAAATGTAGTGGCAGGTTGTAGTCACTCAGTCCCATTTAATGTAAAACACATTGGGCTCACTCGCTATGATCACGGTTTACACAAAAACCAGGATCACCTCAAAGGGCACATTGCAAAGATTATCGTCAAAATCGGTAAATAGAAAACTGATCGGATCGTCAAATCCTGAGAAAAGTTACCCACAGCCGACAGTAATTAATGGTAGGTATGTATGTAGATATTATTTTATAAATTGACGTATTTGGTGTGCCAGCTTTTAACTCAATACTATCATTATTGAAGGTGTCTCTTGAAGAACAAAGTTGGAAAGGACTAACGAAAAGTTAAGCTAGTTATAGTTATTGTACGTTCACTTAGAATGATAACGTTCACAGAAAGCCACGTGTTATCTAGGTCCTTTCCTACTTGACCAATGACCGGCTTGGAATCCAAATTTAAAGACGAACTAGGTATTTACCAATTTTCCCTGCTGATTTATGCCCCACATGTGTTTAGCTTTGTGTTCTATTTGGACCGTATATGACCATAAGGAAATATTTTTTCCCTGCAATGAATTCGGAATTCTCAGCAAAGTATACATTCTTACAGCACGATATTCTTGCGTGTACAACAATGGCCAAAATAACAAACCTGAACAATGAGCAAGAATTGAAGGAAACATGTTTCCCCCTTTTTCGTTTCCTCCAAGGAGACAAAAAATACATCAAAAGTAGATTCATTACAGCCTGTAGGGCAGGGAAAAGCAGCAAAAACTTTTAATGATATTAAAGTTAGCTTTTTTTTCCTTTAAAAGTTTTTTTTTTTCGAGCAAAAAAGTTGAATAATTCAAACAAGTCTTATGAAAGGCAGAAACAAAATGTTGGACGCCCTAAGGTTTGATTCGGTGATTGTAATGATTGTTCTGTGAAACGCCATTGTTATATTGGCGGGGAACTCGTGTAGGAGGGGATTTCCAGTGTGGAATAAATATAAGGGTTTGGTCGAGAATTCTTTCCATTCTTGGAAAAGTAAGTATGTAGTTCAATTTCTGTTTTAACAGTCAGGGGGTGGCCATCCCCGGTTGTGACCGGATTCAGTCCGATAATCCGATTAGAATCGAGAACGGGACACTATCGAGTCCTCTCCGACTTTTATCTTGTCGGTGTACGAGCAAAGCTTCAGGGTATTTATTTAGTATAAAAAAAGACATTTTTCCCATCTCACATAATAAAGAGGAAAGCAAGGGCATAGAATGTAAAATCTGAGAAATTAGACGTTTTTATCCAATTTTCAATGCTCTGACAGTTTTAAATAAAAAAAGAGCGTGGTTTACTCGGATATAAAAAAGAAGATAAATGTAAGCTTTTTTTAATCCTCATAATATAAAACTCCACTTATAAATGTCCCTCACTGGAGAAGTATGAGACAAAGGTTGTACAATGGGATTTATCCCCGCGCTTCTGTGTTACAGCTTGGTGGTATGAAAGGTCGTGTACTATGACTTTAATTTGCTATCGTACTTACGTATCTTTACACGAGCATTACCTATGTACTATGGATTTCTGCACTATATGAGCTTTCAGCAAAAAGATATAATTAACTCAACACTAGATTTCCGTACATAAATTCTTTATTGGGGAAAAGGTATGACAACCCAATGTACACATATGTACACACGTTGAAATCTTGCGCCATTTTTCAATAGTTCTTCTTGGAACTCTCAGTAATTTGGCGAAATTTGATTTCGACTATCATCCTTGAAGTACAACACGAATAAAGAAAACTCAACAAACCCAGACAGCAGCACATGGGCAATCTTGGAAAAACTACGTCACAAGTGTCCAGTTGTCCACACATAAGAATTTCTTTTCTTCTTTTATGTTTAACAACAAAAAAGTTTTAAGCCTTTTTTTCCTCTCTCGTAAAGAATTGAAAAGAAGTACCCAAAAACTTTGATCACCCCATTCCCTCAGAGGGTGTATATACATTCGTTGAATAAGGAACGAACTTGCTTGATAGTTCTTGGCGTATGGTGGAACACAGCCCCATTTACTATGAAGTTTCCGGAGTGGCGGCTCTGAGGTGTACTTTTTGGGGAAATTCACAAGAGATGTTGTAGATCTGATCACCAAATCAGGCAGATTTAAAACAATCTCATGAAAGTATATTTGAACAAGTGGTAAATATCGTACAACGTACAACACAGGAAATAGTAGGTATACAAGACTTGGGGAATCCCTCAAAGGTTCTCAACTTCTCAAGTATTCACAAGAAGGCTTGAACCTTGATATAAAGAAACAACTTGACGAGTTTGTAATAAACTTGATTAATCTCACTTTCACATGCGTTATTCCTCCCAAAATTTTTCTTTATTCCTTTAGATACCCAGGTACCATTTTTCCTCTTTCGCATAGCAAAGAAAAACAGATGCTAAATCAAGATCATTGACTGTGCCGTAGCATGTCCATCCCCTATGGTATCCTCCAGCTCTGTGTCTCTTCTTGTCAAGCCCCCATTTTCCCTTCGCTCTGGCCACCACTGATGTTCCCGTATAAAATGCTTCCCAGGTTTCCCATTCAATTATTTATGTATGGTATTTCTTTTCTTCGAGTATAATAATACATTCTCTCTTTACACGTTCTATAACTTTCTCTTGCTGGCGTCCTTTCTTTTGAATTTTCCCTTGCAACAGTTTCCACGAGAAGAGAAAAGAAACGGGATCTTTTAGTTTTTCCATTATTAATTTTTAGTCCGTCCTTCCTTTATTATTACTAATAATAAAAGGTATAGTGGACGGACTATTGTATTCGCTTCGGTGTCGGTCTGTCCTCCACCCCTATTTCCGCCTCCACCTCCACTTTCGCCTCCACCTCCATTTTCGCCCCCCCTGTCCATTTTCACCTCAACCTCCATATTCGCCTCCACCTCCACTTTCATGTCCACCTCCACTTTTTCCTCCTCCTACTTTTTCACCTCCACCTCCACTTTCATCTCCACTTTCACCTCCACCTCCATTTTCTTCTCCACTTTCACTTCCAATAGACTCTGTCTGTTCCCATAGAAGGACTTATCCAAACCTAGTCGACCTATATATCAAATTAAAGGTCTTTTTACCAGGAACACGAAAATGGTGGTGCAAATTTTGTTCAGAAAACCATAAAGCCGAAAAACCAAAAAAAACTGGTTTTTGCGGGATTTTTTTCACATTTTCTCACACAAATGAGCTCTGATCTTGAAATTTGTCGCGACGACCGAGATTAGGTTGGGTTAGGTTAGGTTAGGTTAGGTTGGGTTGGGTTAGGTTAGGTTGGGTTAAGTTAGGTTGGGTTGGGTTAGGTTAGGTTAGGGTTGGGTTAGGTTAGGTTAGGTTTGGAATCATACAAAATTTCGTCCTCTTCTTTATGTTAATTTTTTGAGTGCACTCAAAACCGAGTGAACTTTCACCTCCACTTCCGCTTTCGCCTCCACCTCCATTTTCACTTTACCCTGACTTTTACCATATCTCTAACCGTTTAGTCGGTATAGCTGAAAACCGCCAAAAAACGGTCGAAATCCGTCCAAAAGCGGCAAAATAACGCCAAGCGCAGCACCTTCTTGTTGCATCCTTGTCACATTTGTGACCTACATACTAAATTTCAAGTCTTTAGCTCATACCGTTCCCGAGATATTATTAAACTAGACCGGCGCTGCGCTGTAGGTAAAATTGTTCTTCTTTTTCAACTTTTTCTCCTTCTCTTCCTCTTCCTCCTCCTTCCTACTTTCTACTAGTTGGTTTCACTTTTGTTATACTGCCATTCAATGTGCTGTCTAAATATTTTTGGCGTAATTCAATGTTCCGTTCGTTCTTTTCCCTGGAAACGAGAAATTCCCGGTCATATGTGATCGCGATTATTAATCAAATATTTCGAAGGAAAAATAACCACCTATGTACATGTGTAGACAACTACAAAAGACAATGAAATTACCCTTGTTTCTTTTTCCTAAAATGCCATTTTCTGCTGATGTAGAACATAATTCAATTTTTTTCCGTCTTCTCTAAATTAATTAAATAAAAATGAAAAATGATGTCGAAAATGTTTAAATGTTAGCACAAAGGATACTTCATTTCTCCTAGGGAAAGATATGCAATATTTAATTAAAGACACTTTGAGGAAGAGAGAGACAAAGAGAGCAGGTCCCGGATTTGATTTAATTAAATTTATTAGTGCTGAAACCTTCTTTACGATTTGAGAAAAAAAAAGGAGAAAGGAGATGGAGGGAGAAAGAGAAAGAGAGATTATTTATTCTTTAAAAAAAGCAAAAAATGATTCAGAGTGCAAAATATGTATGATCCAAGCCGAAAATCAATCATGTTTTGGTACTAAAAAAAAAGGTCATGTAAAGACAGATCTATGTCGGTCCAATTTCTTATACCATCCAATAGAAAAAGGAAGACGTAAGGAAAAATCAAATTTCAGCCCCCCCCCCTCTCTCTCTCTGTTTCTTCCTCTTCACACCATATTCTCCCTATTTTTCACCCACCACCTTCCCCTCCTCTCTACTCCACCTTTACTTTCACGTCCACCTCCAATTTGCCTCCACCTCTCTTTTCACCTCCACTTTCATCTCCACTTCCACCTCCACTTTTGCCTTCACTTTTACCTCCATCTCCACTTTCACCTCCACCTCCATTTTCACCTCCACCTCCACTTCCAATAGGTTAGGTTAGGTTAAGTTAGGTTAGATTAGGTTGGGTTGGGTTGGGTTAGGTTAGGTTAGGTTGGGTTGGGTTAAGTTAGGTTGGGTTGGGTTAAGTTAGGTTAGATTGGGTTGGGTTAGGTTAGGTTGGGTTAAGTTAGGTTGGGTCCATTTTCACCTCAACCTCCATATTCGCCTCCACCTCCACTTTCATCTCCACCTCCACTTTTGCCTTGGGTTAAGTTAGGTTGGGTTGGGTTAAGTTAGGTTGGGTTGGGTTAAGTTAGGTTGGGTTAGGTTAGGTTGGGTTAGGTTAGGTTTGGAATCATACAAAATTTCGTCCTCTTCTTTATGTTAATTTTTTGAGTGCACTCAAAACCGAGTGAATCTTTGAGTGCACTCAGAAACTCAAAGTAGAATGCATTGGAGACTTTCATTTCCACTTTCACCTCCACTTCCGCTTTCGCCTCCACCTCCATTTTCACCTCCACCTATTCTAGTGTAAGAGGCCCTGATAACTTTGGGGGGGCTTAAGCCCCCCAAGCCCCCCCTATCGCCGCCTATGCCTCTCTATCATATTGGTGTGAAAGATTTCAACTTCTCAGCTTTCCATAAGAGTGACAATGAAAATAACAAGAGTGAGCGGTAATCTCAAAGCCAAAGAATGGGAGAAAGAGTAAGAGGAAGGAGAGGGAGAGAGAGAGAGAAAAGGAAGGGGAGGGAGGAAGAGAGAGAGGGAGGGAGCTTAAATTAAAAGGAAAATCAAGTTAAAGCTGAAGAAACATTATACTATTTTACTTAAGTTATATGTATATACTGAAGAAACATTTTTGGGGAGAGACTAGCTAGTGTGGGCAAGACTTCCCTTTTCCTCCTCCTCTGAGGGGGGAAGGGATGGGAAAAGAGGAAGAGAAATTGAGATGGAGAGGAAGGAAGGGAGAGGAAAAAATTGAGAGTGTGTGGTGAAGTGATGATAAGGGGGAAGTGACAGAAGAAATAAGAACGAAAGGAGGGAGAGAGAGGGATGTGTGGAAAGAAGGGGAAAGGGAGAATGAAAGATTTCAGTGTTTGCCCTCACACTTAAGAAAAGCTGAAAGTGTTTCTACTATTATTATTGCTACTCTATGTGCAATGTATTCTAGATATTATTTCTTTTCCTAACAATGTAGAATACTCGTAGTATACCCACTAGGTATATCTATTTTATTTTCTCAAGTTCTAAAAATATGTATGTATAATTGTATATAGGGATACGTAAGTGCTTGAGAAAAAAGGCCGCTTGTTTGGTTAATAGAAAATGCTGGGGATTAGATTTTCCAATTAAAAGTATCGTCTTTTTTTTACTCTCTCTCTATCCTCCTCCTCCTCCTCCTCCTCCTCCTCCTCTCTCTCTCTGTCTCATTTTCTCTCCATTTTTCTTTCAGGTTGTATGCTATAAATAAAGCTCGAGACAAGGGTAGGTTTCTCTTTCTCTTTCCTTCTTCTTTCCTTTATTATTGTTATTACCAATTTATTTTTACGTTCTTGTACATAAATTACCTTTCATTTGAGAGATATTAAATTATGGTGAGATATACCCATTGTATATGAGACCTATTTTAAACCTACCTCCAGAAAAATTTGAATTTTTTTATTATTAAAATATTTTACTCGACGTATTTTTACTTCCAACATATTTTACTTAAGAAGTAAGTGGAAACTTGGTTTTAAATTTTCAGTTAGTTTAAATTCGAATGTTATTTGTAATTTTGAGGATTATTTCTACCCAGCTATGTACATTGTACACAAATCATCTACTTATTATTTTTCGTGAGTACATTTTATTTTTTTTCTCCCACACTTACACATTATTTCTATGTAGTTCTATTTTGATATTTTGAGATTTAAAAGTAAGTATCTCCCTATTCTATATGAAAAGAAACTACAACCCACATGCGAAAATAGCTGGTGTTTCAGGGAGGAGAAATAGAAAGAGGAGAAAAATAACGAGTGGAAGAGGAAGAAGAAAGAGCAGGAGGAGGGGAAGAAAAAGAAAAAGAAGAAAAAGAAGAAGAAGAAGAAGAAGAAGAAGAAGAAAAAGTGGGAAGAGAGAAATAGAAAAGGATGTGAGACTGATAGACATAGAGAGAAGTAAAGATAAATAGAGAAAGGAAGAGAGAAAGAGAGAGTAAAGATGGGTGGGAAGTTTTAAATAAATAAGCAGACAGGGGAGCTAATGCAATCCTCCTCCCATCCTTATAGAAACTCGTTAACCTCCCAATAGTAACACCTGGGTTCCTTTCACATTATATTTGATAGCTCCCAATAAATCAAACACTACCCGTCCCTCCCATTATAACCCCATTCTCTCCCATCTCACCCCTGGGAGAAATATATTGAAGAAAAAAAAAACTATATTCAGGTACCTCCAACATATTATACCTACAGTGTGAGGAGGATTCTGCGTTCTCAAAGGTAATGCTACAACTTTGTACTTCACTTTTCGCAAAATTCTTGACGTAAATTGATGCTACTAATAGTACACAGGTGTGGACAGCAATAGTAGAAGATTTATAGGTCAATACTCGATACCAATTTTTCCGCAAATGTTCAAAGATGCAATTGGAGCTAAGAAAGGGCAATAACTGCAATCAGAATGTTCAACCATGCAATATAGGAAATGGGATCCCCATAATAAAATGAGACAACCACAAGAGTTCAGTAATAGTTTTTTAGAATGCAAAACGAAGAAAACAATCCAATGAGATTAGTCATAATCTTAAGTCTGGCTTTGAATATTATTGAATATTTTTACGACGAGGAGAGCAAAAAATAAGTCCCTTACATTTTTTCATCTTTAAAAACAAAAAAGCTCGGAAAACGCATTGTTTTGCAAAAGTTTTGCAAATTGAATTTTACTATATGAATTTCTGCATAAAGTTGCAGCTTTCTGCACATGTGAGAAAATGGTTAGACGGTTAGGCTATGGTTCATTGGGCACATGTATTAAGGGTCTTATCCGAGTTGAGTGAAAGCCGATTATGCCGAGATATACTCGTAGTTTTGCTATAATAAACCTATCTATATCCTATAATACTCCTATATCCCATGTATGTGTATAGGAAACAGATAAATCTCATCATAGCAGAGCGGGATATCTTTTACCCCATCAGTCCTTTTCAGTCACATGGGTACACAAATACAGTCGATACCATAGTCACATAACTTGAACTGCAACTTCAGCAGCGAAGTAACTAAATGCTTTTTGAGAGAATTATGTAAGAGAGAGCCCTGACAATATGTATACAATCCAACAATCAGATTCAGAACAATGAAAACACGCGGACTGTTTCTTTAAAAATCTGACTCGCAATTTTAAGTATAGGTACTTAAAGAGCCTAATAGCTTTTTTCGAGAACTGAAGATTCAAAAGGGAGAGACAAGCATGAAAATTCATTTTTTATGTCTTTTGCATATCTAACGATACCAGGAAGAGAGAGAGAGAGATTTAGGGTTGTTCAATAATATCAAAAATTGAAGTTTTATCAATAATAAGATATCTGGTGCATCAAGCAAACGGAAATAAAATCCCAGCAAATCTCTTCATTTCTTTGATGATTTTTCCTTTTGAGGTAGAGGTAAATTCAATTGGAAACAACTTATTTTCCTTTTCAAAAAAGCGCCAAAACCCCGTAAAAAAAGTATAAATTAAATTCCCTATTTCCCCCTCCCATTCGAGATTTATATTCCAGGGAGAAGAAATTCTTTTGATTGCATACCTGAATTCATATTGAATAGGATTGAGCACACATCAAAGTGAGATCATTTTTCCTCAACTCTTTCGGTCAGGAGATTTAGACCCCCACTCAATATATTTCACGTTCACATATTTCCACCATCCTGAACCCATACCTTATTATAAGTTCAAAGGATTCAGCATTCAACAGATTAAATTGAATAAATTGAACGAGTGAGAAAGAAGAGGAGTGAAAGAGAAAAGAGTAGAAAACGAAAGATCCCTCTCGATGTTTCAAAAGCAATGTTGCAAGATTTCTCCCGGATTACAGAGTAACCATCAGTGACATTTACGTAATTTACGTTCCATCTCAATTGAACCAAAGCGTGAATAGCACTCCGGTCTTTTTTCCCCATTTTCCATTAGGTATCCTTAAAAAAAATTGTCATGCTTTTAGAAATCTAGTTGAATAATTGAATTACAGCGTTCAGCACTCTTTTTCTAATTCTTTCTCTTTGATACTTGCTGTACCCTTTTGATCAAGCCCCATTACAACGTTCCCAATCCCACAGTTCCCTTCCCTAGGATTTTCTTCTTTCTTGACTAACATTTTGGAGTAATAGTGCTTATACTGCTAGGATAGAACTAAAATAGCCTCCTTTACCTCAGGTGGTCAAATTCTCAAATTATATCTATTGAGGACAAAATTCTATACATGATCGCATCTGATTGTTGATTTGCAGACCAGCGTTTTGACTACTCCACCGAAAAAAGTAGACGAAGTAAAACTTACCAAAAGTTTCCCAAAGGGGAAACTAGTCAGCGTGAAAATTCCATAGTACAACCAACTTACCTGTAATCATAAAAATAAATATGGTTAGAATTTAGATGTTTTTAAAGCACCCAGAATGACTGTCTATGGCGGAAGAGCGGTTACTATGACAATTAACAATCATGTGATCTGGAGATAACCTCAGGCCTTGGATCCATAGGGTCCCTATCCCTAATATGTATTTCCAGTTTTGCAAAAAATTTGTCGTCAAAATCTGATCCAATAAAACTTCAACCTTATGGGTTAAGTGCTTAAAGTATTTCAATATGTATCAAGTATTCTCTACTCTTAATAATACTCTAGAATTTCCTACGAACACCTGCCTCTAATCACGGACCGAGTGAATTCAATTGATCCTTATCAAAGAATTGTTTGACTAATTAAGCTTATCTTTCAATTAGAACGGAATTCTGCGACTAATTGAACTTATCAGACTATCAGAATAATTAGCAGAGTGCCAAGAAATATAAGACTTATAATAGTTATAGGTAGAGATTGTCCTGATAGCTATGGATTCAGGAAGTTATGGCAGATTTTATCTCACTATCCAGAAGGATGGATCGAAATTTTGAGAGGAAATCGGATATGCCCGCTGATAAAGCGCTCACAGAAGTAGTCAACAAAAAAGGATAGTTCATTGTTTGTTTTAAGTCGTTTCCGTGTAAGCCAAATATATCAATGCTTGTTTCCGACAATTTTCATGCATCATGATGGGTTATGAGTTAGAACAGGGGTGCATAAACTCAAGATGACCGCGGGCCGCATTGGACCTTAAATTGTTGGTCGCGGGCCGCATTTGTAGCTGTAAAATAGGTAGGAAGGGGTTACTTACCCCCTCCCCCGCTTTATTGAAAATTAATCCAAAAATAAATTGCGCCGCAGGCATTTTTTTTCTTTTTTTTTTCTCAAAAGATGAAGTCCGAAACTCGTCAATTTTTGACGTATTCTTGTGCTAATTTAACACACAAAAATCAGAAAATAAACTATAGCGCCGCAGCCTTTTTTTATTTTTCAATCTTTCAGAAACGCAGCCTGATCAAATTTCAAATCTAATTCCACTCGACAGATACAAGTGAGTGCTTGAGTTCAGACGCACTCAGCATCCACAATATCCTACCGGTAAGCCCTTATGAATGTCATTGAACTATGGAGTGCACTTAAAAGAGAGAGAAATTGAGAGAAAAATGTCATAATATCAATCCAATGCACAATGAAACCAATGTAAAGAACTTGACTTGAGCAACTTAAAATACACATAAAGAACCTTGAAAATTCCACGCCAAAAATTGAAAGGAATTTCCACCACGTGTAATACCTATGTCGCTTTTCACAAAAATATCATGTCTCGTTTATTAATACACCTTGATAAAGTTCATGACTTGATTTGAAGTTTGAACTGCACCCACCAACAGTTACTAGACCACTGGCGTTAGACAATTTCCCCCAAAAATTAATCATAATCTAAAAAATATGAAAAAAAGTACCTACTCCAAAAAAATAAAAACATATGTACGAGTACCTATGTAACACCTAGTAGACTTCTGACTTCATATACAGGTGTCAAAAAGTCTACACTACGAATGAAAGACCTTCCACTTCCTGCTAATAAAAAGGATTATGGGTGAAGGTCGAAGGTCGTATGAACAAGGGGAACATCATTCTTCAACTTGATTCATTCATTCATCCATTCTCGAAAAGTAAAAATAGTTCTGTTGATATAAAGAAGTTTCAAAAAAGTTCCCATACTAGATGAAAGCAGCACTGACTGATAAAACAGAGTTGCACTCTACCGGACGACTGTGGCACTTGTTCACAACATGGTAAAATACTGAGAACACAGAAATTCCAGGTACATTTCAGTATGGTGCTACACACTGGTGAGATACTGGTGGAACTTATTGGATTCGTTTCTCCACAGGCAGAACAAAATGACTATTGATTTTTACCATACGTGCCTTGTGTTGGTAATTTTGTTGGAACTTCTCCATGGGAACGGACGAAAGTAAAAGTGAAGAATGAAGAAGTACCAGACCAATTAAATAGCAGCTACCAGAACATACTCGTAGTAAGTAGTTCGGCACACATGAGTAATATCGTGGTCAAGGCTGACCTACACAACAAGCACCTTGCCTAGTATAGATGAAACAGGTGATGCATCAAACACTATTCTGGAAACTAACTAACCTCGAAGTTCTCTGATGAATGATTAACAATAATATGATCCTCACTAGGTTTAGAGCAGGGTTGTCCAACCTTAGGGCACCCGAGGGCCGCAAGAGACCAAGGAAGAGAGTTGGCGGGCCGCAAAAACTCAACTCACGGGGGGGGGGGGGGGGCCCGG
>NW_007378452.1:27817-77778 GCF_000475195.1 Diaphorina citri
GCCTGGTTTAGAGTAACTGTGGAGCTCAAATTAATTAGTATCTCATTTCAGATGCCTATAACCTACATGCCTACGAATATATGTATAAAATATTTATGAGTTCACAACACATGTTACAGATGCTTAACAGCCTATATCGCACTTCTTAAAGATCTGGAAAGAAGTACATAGGTTATCTATCGGAAAACTTAAATAACTAGAGCAAAACCACAGGATTTATCAGAATAATTATCTGTTCCAATTCAGAGATCAGCTTTAATACTCATACATTATGGAAAGTAATTGAGTTTTCAGAACTGTTCTTAATTAGAAGACACAACATCAGATATTTTGCTGCATTCAAACAATAGTAGGTATCTAAAAATTGCCAACTTTTCATATTTATTGTTTGAGCTACTGTCATTCGAAAAAGCATAAAATAACAATAAAGTCAAAACCAATTGTTCTTCCTCTCATTAAAAGGTAGAAAGAAGAACATCTAGTCAAACAACATAAATATCTCAGCCTGTCAAAAATTCAACAGCCATACAATGTAGAATGTACGGCAATGAACAAAAAGTTAGTGTCTAATATTTGTCAAGACGGAGACCTAGATATTGCACCGTACAACTTTCACTCGATTGTCAAAAATTCAAAAACAACACAACTTATACAACAACCGTGAGCTATGAATAATGAAGCTGACTTTCACGACTTTATGGTACACTGACTGATCTGATTGCTATTATACGGTGCAAAAATCTGCGAGCACTGTCTGAAATTGTTGAAATCTGACAGCAAGACACGAGCAAAGCACAACATGTAGGTATACTAAGTTCCAGGAGAGAAAATGTCAAAAGTCAATATATTGGGATCAGTCAACCACTGTTAGGTCATGAAAGCAAAAGTAAAAAAACTTGGACATTTCTGTATGAATTAATCTTTCAGTAGGTATCTAACAGTTTTGTAGCATTCGGATTTGAAACATCAAAAGATAATTAAATGTTACTGCTTACTGCCCAAAATGAGACTTCGTGATCGTGATTCAATCTCTTGAGATAGGGTACTGAAAAAACTTTTATAGTTAGTACGTACACTAGCATGTATATTTGAGAATGCCCAATGTGTAGGTGATCTCGAGATAGCTGGAGTACTAGATATACTTGAGGAATACAAGCTATACTAGAACTCTTCAACGGGACTCAAGCACTCGTGTAGCTGTAGACCTAGACCATTTCATAATCTTCGAATACTTCACATAAGTACCGGTTCAAGTTTGCATCGAATGCCATTGTGAAAGTTCCCCAATATATGTTTTGGTCTTCCTCCTTACATCAAGTCTCACGTGGTTCCAATAGCTGCCAGCTAGTTGATCTAATGTCGTGATGTAACCAACATTGCATCATCAGGCCATGTGGAACTGGCATATTTGGAACTGCTAATATTTGTCGTGTATGGTAGATGTAGTAGTTGTCTACCTTACATCTGTTAATATCTAGTGTAAAGTATAAATATACATATGTTTAATACAGGTATTTTATGCTATTGCAGAACGGAAGTCTAATGAATACGTACATAGATAAATAGATAATGTGTAGTTGAGAACCTACATCTTCTATACAGAATTTTTTGTACTTCTGGTACTTTAAGATTATCAATTTAGCTTGAGTGCATTCTTGGTAAATTATACAAGAACAGGAAAGAAATAAAGAAAACGGGAGAAAAAGAAGACAGAGAAAACATTTACATGATCAAATTTCACATTTTATTTCTATTATCCATTTCATTCATCTCCCTCTTCTTTTCTTTCCTTCCTTCCAACATAGGTATAGGTAGGTATGAGTATGTACATACATATCTTGTTTCTCTCCCATATCGCCTCTTATTTTACCACTTCAAAAATCCAAAATCATGTGTTGAGATCCCTTAAAGGTTGCATACAGTACGAATGAATTTCATGTAATGATGTACGAGTGTATTAAATTGTTTACTCGTACGTCTAAAAATGTGCATGTACGAATAGGTACTTCATGAATTGCACTACAAGGAATGAACTCCACTTCCATATTATAGCGACTCAAGTATTCCTCATTATAAAGTTTTTCCAGCGTTGAAAAGAATGTTATACACAATTCAATTCAAGCTTGCGGCATAAAGTATGCATGGCTGGATGGTTTTATGTAACATAGCTAATCGCTAGAATTGTCCATGAATTCAAATACCTTCTAATTATCACACCCGCAACCAACCCGTCTAGCGTCAACAACGCTACGATAGGAAATACAATTTAGAGACATTGCACATTAGTTCCTAATTTATTTCAACTCAGATATACACATATTATTATATGCTGAAATCTCCTTGGCGATTGGCGTTGTCATTCAAATCATGTTTTAGGATTTAAGGACTGGGCGTTTGCGGAACAATCGTTTTGCTTAACATGCATTATAGTGTACCTGTATTATCTTCATATTATGAACCATATGCAATTGATATGCATCAATGACAAAAATCCAGGATCGGACAAACAGTTGAATTTCTTTCTTAATCTCTTCTTGTGACAAAAAGCTATAGTAGGACTATAAGAAAGAAAATGAACCATTAGGTCTTTTTAAAAACAACTCTTGAACCTCAGTTTTATATCTACTGTACCTACTGAGATGCGAAAGTCTTGGAGAATCATGTGCCACCTGCCACCCTGACAAATATATGTATTTAACACATAAAGAAATTTTACCAATCATATTGTACATCAGATAGGACCTTTTGGAACTCGTAGCAACCTTTTTCCTGATTTGTACTATTCAATAAACCACGTGTTCAAATGAGTACCGAACCCAATATCAATTTTCTGGTCCACCCCTGGTAACAGAACCATGCAAGGTCACAGAAATGCACCCACTGACTGACAAACGGCCGCATTGTGTGACCAATTGCCGTGATGAGCAACTGA
The DNA here is from genome assembly GCF_000475195.1 of Diaphorina citri. Classification (NCBI taxonomy): domain Eukaryota; kingdom Metazoa; phylum Arthropoda; class Insecta; order Hemiptera; family Psyllidae; genus Diaphorina; species Diaphorina citri. The sequence continues at coordinate 30,750 of NW_007378452.1, forward strand.
CATGGAGCGTGTTGCTCTGGTCTACTCGTAGGATTATTGCATCATCATTCACAACACAACTAGCCAACTGATAACGCTGATAAGGGATTATGTGCTGCTAATGCAAATGAGTCACAAGTCACAAGTATTTTTTGTCATGTACTTCGACAGTAAAATACTAATAACGGTATTTGGCATGTCATGATGGTCTTGACAGAATTTGTCCACAATTACAATAAATTGGTGTCTACTAATATAGCCTCATTTATCAAAAGTTGTCTAAGAGCAAATCGACATTTTGTCAGCGTATGACTTTTGTTGATAGTTTGGTACATGAACATGGCATATGTAGACTTCGGTTGACATCCATGTTTCACTGTGACATATGAGAGCACTAAGTTTCTGTCAATGTTTTAATAATAATTAAAAATTCGTTCATATTCGTTCATGTTTTTCCATAGTCGCTGATTGAATTATGGCTTTATGAGAGAAAATTTTCATGTTGTAATTATTACATCGGCATCGTCTCGACTCGCGGAGTCTGTCATATTCCACATATTTCGTTGATAACTATGCTAATGCGCATAAAATTTCATACCATGCACTAACATAGGTACATACATCATATACGTGATGGCGGAAGTTCACATTTGCTGCACTATTTATCAGAGTACAATGGCGCAAAAAACATGATAAACTGCGATCGTTGATAGAGTATCGGAGCTAATTATTTATTTATCTCGACAGTATACACCGTGTTAAGGTACAAAATTAATAAACTTGAAAATCAAATTCGAGAAAGTAAATATGTCATTTTTGAATTTGAACAACTTGAGAGTTAGGTAGGTACTTTAATTTGGCGACAAGCTAAGGTAAATCATATTTTTACATTTTTAATTTGTTCAAGAATCGCTTTAGATATAAATTAATAGGTTCTGTATTTTCTACCTCGTGTTCAGGCATCATGTACCTAGTAAATTTCAGTAACAATTAAATAAACCATTTTTTGTTTCTACAAACAAAACAATTCGTCTTGCCAAATTTTCAACGCTATGTGCGTGCTTTGCTTTATCTTCAGCCATACAGTTGTTCAAATAACAACAAATTTATGTGAGGAGTATAAATATAGAGTTGTTTTATGAACAATAACTTTGTAGTTACTGTTCTAAGCTCTTCTTGTTTTATATTTTGTCCTTAAAGCTCAATATGAAGCTCGGAACTTTTCTAGTTTCATCTGTTATTGGCAGGAGCTAAATGAATCCAAAGAAAAACGGAAACATTACTCGTAAATATAAATTTTAATGTCAAATAAATTACATTTTTTTTTTTTTTTTTTTTTTTTTTTTTTTTGGGATAAATTTTTTTTATGGTACTAATTTTCTCTAACCACAATCGATTAAACTACGGGCTAAAAAATTCCCGGGACGGACCCAGCTTGTTTTATTACATGTAGGTATAGTAATCCAATTTGTTTTGCAACCTTACACTTGACAGACAAATTTGTCTACAAGGTACTAATTTTCTCTAACCACGATCGAGTAAACTACGGGCTAAAAAATTCCCGGAGGGACGGACCCAGCTTGTTTTATTACATGTAGGTATAGTAATCCAATTTGTTTTGCAACCTTACACTTGACAGACAAATTTGTCTACAAAATCCGGTCAAAGTTGCACTTATTTGTAAGTCAAGCCTATGTGAATCTTGTTTCATGAAAACGAGGGTAACAGTGTACATATCAACATACATAGGTGGGTTAATCAACAAGTTGTTTTGCCATTGATAGATTTCCAGTCAGTGTTGTTAGAAGTAGAGCGATGAATCTCTACACTCACAATATAACCATGATGCTGACTGTTCAAACGGCGGGTGGGTTAATCAACAAGTTGTTTTGCCATTGATAGATTTCCAGTCAGTGTTGTTAGAAGTAGAACGATGAATCTCTACACTCACAATATAACCATGATGCTGACTGTTCAAACGGCGGGCTTCATAATACCATGCCTATAATAACTAGATCGAATCACAACTCACAAACATACAACAACGTGAACTGCTGATTGTTTCACCTGAGCAGATGGACGTAAATGCCTTGAATCAGCAGAATGAGCCATCAGAAAGAGACTATCCCAATGATGCGATGTTCTCAGTCCATTTTACTGCCTTGTGCTGGTGTAATAAATTTTTAATGTGGCCAGATTCTAATTTCAAACCATTTCTATAGTTCCTTATTTTACGATACCAACTTGCCTACTCGAATAAATTCAGTACTTTTATGATAATTTTACAACATATACTTTCCTAAAGTTTGTAAGCCTTTTTTTACATTTCTTAGTGTTCTTTTTATTCTGTGCGGAACCAATTACTGAAGATGGCCGTTGAAAAAAGTATTACAAATAAAACACCCCTTCCAGATTTTCATGTTCTGGAAGGGCACTCAAAATCGAAGCCGCATTCCCATGCTGAACTGCCAGGCTTATACGTTGGAGTAGGTAAAATGTATTTTATTTAATCTATTTTATTATTTTCTTTTTTAATCTATTTTTAACATATTTATTTTATAGTTAAAAAATCAATAGAATGCAAGTGTACCTGCAAAAGGTCTCTCAAAAATAATAGCACACACTGTTCATAAATAATAATAAAACCATTAACCTCATTATAATAATTGGAAAATAATTTGCCGTTAACAATAGATAGACTAGACTGTGTACATTATCATTGAGGCAAATGACCGCAAAGCATGTTTTATCAATAACTATTATTATTGTTGATGTTATTTTCAGTGCAGGTACTAGATATTATGTTCAATATGATGTAACATGATTTGTTTACAAACGAGAAAGACAAGACCTAAACCCTCCTAATTGTAACATGGATTCACCATAGTAAAACTATGGAATATGATAGGTTGTTAAATAAATAGCAAAGAGATTATAGGAAAAATACACCTTGGGGAATAAGGCCTAGTAATTTGGAAAATAATTATGACAGCATTTGTTTGCAAATAAGTTAATATCCAGGGAACTATACTAAAACGTAAACAGATCCATTTGGAAATGATGTAGCTAGTTGTTTTCGAGAATGACATTGCAAGGAGAGATGGCAATTAACTGCACATAGGAATGCACGCAAGGTGACATTCCAGAATATAGTATTTAGTGTACGTTGAAAGCGACACATAGCTAATCGCTAGAATTGTCCATGAATTCAAATACCTTCTAATTATCACACCCGCAACCAACCCGTCTAGCGTCAACAACGCTACGATAGGAAATACAATTTAGAGACATTGCACATTAGTTCCTAATTTATTTCAACTCAGATATACACATATTATTATATGCTGAAATCTCCTTGGCGATTGGCGTTGTCATTCAAATCATGTTTTAGGATTTAAGGACTGGGCGTTTGCGGAACAATCGTTTTGCTTAACATGCATTATAGTGTACCTGTATTATCTTCATATTATGAACCATATGCAATTGATATGCATCAATGACAAAAATCCAGGATCGGACAAACAGTTGAATTTCTTTCTTAATCTCTTCTTGTGACAAAAAGCTATAGTAGGACTATAAGAAAGAAAATGAACCATTAGGTCTTTTTAAAAACAACTCTTGAACCTCAGTTTTATATCTACTGTACCTACTGAGATGCGAAAGTCTTGGAGAATCATGTGCCACCTGCCACCCTGACAAATATATGTATTTAACACATAAAGAAATTTTACCAATCATATTGTACATCAGATAGGACCTTTTGGAACTCGTAGCAACCTTTTTCCTGATTTGTACTATTCAATAAACCACGTGTTCAAATGAGTACCGAACCCAATATCAATTTTCTGGTCCACCCCTGGTAACAGAACCATGCAAGGTCACAGAAATGCACCCACTGACTGACAAACGGCCGCATTGTGTGACCAATTGCCGTGATGAGCAACTGACATGGAGCGTGTTGCTCTGGTCTACTCGTAGGATTATTGCATCATCATTCACAACACAACTAGCCAACTGATAACGCTGATAAGGGATTATGTGCTGCTAATGCAAATGAGTCACAAGTCACAAGTATTTTTTGTCATGTACTTCGACAGTAAAATACTAATAACGGTATTTGGCATGTCATGATGGTCTTGACAGAATTTGTCCACAATTACAATAAATTGGTGTCTACTAATATAGCCTCATTTATCAAAAGTTGTCTAAGAGCAAATCGACATTTTGTCAGCGTATGACTTTTGTTGATAGTTTGGTACATGAACATGGCATATGTAGACTTCGGTTGACATCCATGTTTCACTGTGACATATGAGAGCACTAAGTTTCTGTCAATGTTTTAATAATAATTAAAAATTCGTTCATATTCGTTCATGTTTTTCCATAGTCGCTGATTGAATTATGGCTTTATGAGAGAAAATTTTCATGTTGTAATTATTACATCGGCATCGTCTCGACTCGCGGAGTCTGTCATATTCCACATATTTCGTTGATAACTATGCTAATGCGCATAAAATTTCATACCATGCACTAACATAGGTACATACATCATATACGTGATGGCGGAAGTTCACATTTGCTGCACTATTTATCAGAGTACAATGGCGCAAAAAACATGATAAACTGCGATCGTTGATAGAGTATCGGAGCTAATTATTTATTTATCTCGACAGTATACACCGTGTTAAGGTACAAAATTAATAGCAAAATATTATGATAAACTGTGCACTCAGACCTGGCAAACTAATTGAAGAGAAATCTACCGTACAACAAAGAGCAAAAATTTCGCCAAGGACGTTACGGATGGCCAGTTTTTCCGCCATGTGAAAATTGAAAGTGATTTTCACGTGCCACAAACAACAGGTATTTCGGGTGGAAGCCATGACAATCATGATGATGAATTAGCAGGCATTAGATTACAATAATTACATGATATAATACGCTATTTAGATAGATTAGATTTCGTAACTCACAAGAACATTACGGTAAAGCTAGGAAAGGGAGGGGGACTAAGGATAGCATTAAGGAAAGGAAGGAGGGATGCACTCATTAATCATCCCAGACAACATGATGGAAATTGGATGGCTCAGATAATGTTGCAAATTAATTTGAAATTTTCACTGAAAGCCAAGGAGTATCATTATGAATACCGTGAAACATGCGATCTCAATGGTTTCTATGGGGGTATGCTTTCATGCATGATGTGTCGGTATGAGTCTAAATATAAGGTATACGAATTACGAAGGACTACATATGTGAAAATTGCGAGGTATGTCTACGTTGGCCACTTATTTGTGAAAATAGAACCAACCCATAGCCTACAGATTACTCATATAATCTGTAAGAAGTACATATTATACATAATTATTGCTGAAGCAAATAAAAAATCTACTCTATCTCCAAAAACATTGCGAATTTGCTTTAGAATATTGGCCAGAGCTTCCCCATAATGGCATATCCAACCCATCAGTGGACCTGTGGACCATCATGTTCCTTATCATTTCACTGATAAACAAAGTTATATTAATAGGGCATTCAGAAACAGAAATGATTTATTGTAAGGTAGGGACATTAAATTTACCATCCTTCTACTTTCTTAAAGACTGGTGTAAGTTCAACCCAGTATTTGCAGATTTTGTCTTTTTCCCTCCAGGGAAGGGCATATTGAAACTTGATATTATCTTGTCGATACAGGGAACGGTAGCTTTTAGAATGTGTTCTATAATCACGGGCAATAGTACCTACCTCTTCTAATATTCTTTGACAACTATTCAATGAAACCAAGTTTCTTATAAGAGTTATTAGCTACTCCTATACAGTCAACAGTGTCTTCAATGTTAATGCAAGTATTACGGTCTGTGGGGAGCCACGTAACACCGGCATGATCTAGATTTGCCGGTGTTTCAATAGGAAAGTGAAGGTACTAAACATCAGTTCTTAGTTCAGAGACGGGCTCTCCTTGTAGTCAATGGGTTTAGTGCGTAGTCTATGATAGATCGACAGACCGGTATTATTTATTTATTCTACACTCCACTACTTACCACAGGTAAGTTACGAAAGCACATTAGTAATGGCAGTTTTACCCCAAGAAACATTATCCATTGGGAATTTCTTGTTGATTAATAAATAGATAAAGTGTTTTTCTTTATTCAAAAATGCTGTTCTTTTCTTTTAAATCGAGAACTTTTTTCCCTCCACCTACACACAGACACACTGTATGCTGGTTGTATTCATGTCAATGGAATTGTGTACACATCAAGCACTGGATCACTAGGAGCACGATTTCTGCTTCACTTCAATCTTATTTATACAATCCTTACTATTGAATTACAATGCACGACTTTGGAAAGATATGGATTTCAAGTTGTTCCAATACTACACTAATAACAAACTATCTAAAGCTTTTCAGTTCCATAAAAGGATCTGTCTGTTCAAATGTAAGGTTATTTGCTTTAGAAATTGCAGACCACAGGTTCAAAAGAAAGTTTGAAAGGAAATCAGCGGCCTTTATCCATCGGATTGGTACTTTTGCTTGGGCAAATAACTTCTTGCATGCTCATTGATATAGGATCTATAGGTAGATACATAATTATGACTAGGAGCTGCCTTTTTCATATCACTAATAAAAGGTATAAATATGAAAAGGCAGGATACATACTTCGGAACTAATTCTACGGTGCAATTGAGGTGCTCATTTGCACTCACACATGGAGATATAGAGGTGTCGACCAGATATTGTGCATAAAAGATATCATGCAGTTGGTATTTTTTTCTCAGGTCAAAATCTACCTGAATAAAATTGCTGGAGAGTGGGAGGAGAGTTAGTTTTCTTCCAAAAATACCAGTGTTAGACGACAGAGAGCACCGGGTAAGTTAGGTAAAAATAGGAATACAACGTTTGATTAAAACCAGCCACACTTCTTTTTTTCGTGGTACTACATTATACTCTGGGTAAACTCGAATAATGTCAACATAAATTCCTTATTACCGACGCCTTCTCGAGTCAAAAGTTCACAAATATTGACACGAAAGTACGAAAAAGATAATATTTCACTTTCAAACTTGGAGAAAACGCCAGGAAATGTAGGACGAGGAAAAGAAGAGGGGTAGGAAGAAAAAGTTAACAATTCTGAATTCGGGCGATGCCGATGGATGTGAGCGTTCTAACTAAAGATAAAGAAAGGGGGTTTTCCTTTTCACGAAGTCACCATGGAAGAAAAATGGGGGTAAAAAGAAGAAGAAAACTGTGTCAATGAATGATTTATGATGTGCCCAACCACTCAGTTGACAAGGACAGACTATCATATGGCTGAGGTTAATCTAGTGTGGCTAGAAGGTACCCATAATTTAAGCCCTTTCATTTCTGAAAATATTACTCAGAATCCTGTTATTACCGTGGAAATCAGGTTCACACATAATTATTATTATCAAATCAAAAATCATCATAATTATTATTATTTTATTATGAATGGATCTTATTTTTATAATATAGGATACATTATACTAACAGTCCTGTGCAATTTGTAAAGTGAAATTGTCTCCCAATAGGGTAGTGTCAGTGTCAAGTTTGTAATTATTTCTCTTCTGGTCTTTATTTGTAGGTCTCAAGTCATTTTCATTTTGTCTGTTTCACCAAGTGGTGGTCCTGTATATCTTTGGTAAGCTGTAGGATTTTAAAGAGCATCGTATTCCAAGTATTTGTGGCATTTTAAAATAAGAGTTTCATATTATAACTTGCCAGGAACAACACAAGGGAAGTTGAAAGTTTCAAGTTCTAAAGATAAAGTACTTTTCTATGGTGTTAGTTCGTCGTTTGTTTCGTGATAAACAGCGCTTGCAGTTGCTATCGCCGAGTGATTTAACGGCACATCATTTGTTTTGGACTGAAATATTATGACAGCTTTTTATCTTCAGGAGGAAGGATAGCAGGAACAAGCGTTGCTGTTTTAAATGCTGCACAACAATGATTATACAGAGTATGCATATGATATAACAAGCTGGGCCCGTCCCTCCGGGAATTTTTTAGCCCGTAGTTTATTCGATCGTGATTAGAGAAAATCAGTACCATATACCTACTTAATTTGTTTAATATTCAGTTTTTTATTATTTTTGATTTGATTTTTCGATTTTACTTTCATGTAATGATTTAAAATGAAGACTAGAGCCCGTTCTCCCTTTATTCCCAATATAATGTTTAGCCGTTACAGGTTACGAACGAAATCTTCCGCTCGAGAGAATCCTAGGAGCTTCAAGAGAGACAGGACAGATCGAGCTTTTAGTAAAATGGTAAGTCATGAAACTTTCCTCCAATCAGTAAATGAGGAATCATGAAGTTGACCTTAACGAAGGATTCGTACTTATAAAGGGCAAAGCTTGTCCAAAGTTGAATTTCTTTAGACTTCTTTCGATAAATAAACGCAAACTAACTAAGTACCTGGCCTTGTTCAGATAATTAGGAAGTGTCAGGATTAAGGACCAACCGCAATATACGTATAGGGAAATGGACTTTCAGAAAGGCGTAGTTCTTTCAAACTGTCTCGGCATATTAATGGCAATAAGTACTTCTTATCCTCGAGTGCCTGGGCATGCTATAGCTATAATAATGGACAGGCATGAAATCAGCCGGAAAATAACACTATAGGTAAACATTGTTTCCTTCATTAGACTCTTAATTTTGTTTTACAGGCAAGGCTGGCTTGTTTATTACTATCGTAATAATAAAGGAAGGACGGGCTAAAAATGGGCGTTGAAACAAGAACATTAGCTTCAATTTCAATGAGCTCAGTTTAATCAGATTAATTAAAAATAAGTCATACAGCAGTAAGTTGCTGACTTTCAAAATTTAGCTTTTCGATTGGGTCGCAGACTCTTGGTGTCAGTTCAATAACTTGGTGATTACCCTGAATAGTGTGCCCATTATTATTGGATAAAAACAATGAGTAATGTACAATGTTCATGCTAGGAACAGCACGTCACAATTTTACTGGTCAGCGAGGCATTACAGGAAATTTGTTACTCAGCAATCTCTCCGACCAATAACAATAAATAATAAAGGAAGTCTGATACTACCAAAGGCGAGACACTCGAGACACGTAAACTATTCCTCAAATGACGAGTGAGCTACAATTTTCATCCCACAGTAAAATCGACCAATAAATTTCAAGACTTTGATCCAACATTATTTGAACCCAAGTAATCCATGGTGAAATTTTTGCGCAATGGCCAAATTGGGCTGAGATAGTACTAAAGCTGATGAGTAATTAGATAAATAATTAAAATGCAAGGTACTTAAAACTGAATTGGTTTCAGAGAAGGAAAAAAATCCGGATGGAACGTTACGAAGAAAGAAATAATAAATAATTACCGTACAAAATCAATAAAACGTAATTAATAAAATTAAATGAGTTTCAATCAAGAGCAGGAAACAGTACTGATAGAGAGAGGGGATGAAATACATGCAGCGTTTTCAAAATAAATTGAAGCTCAATTCAGCAGAGGTATAGAGAACTCATTAATAAATGATAAAACACAAATAGAAAATGAAGAAAATTTTATGAACATAAATATACTTTGTACTCTATTCTTTTGTTCCCTCAAAATTTTACACTTGTGGTAGCTTAAAACTTTTCAATAAAGCTCCCTACTTTATAAATAATGTTCCGATTTTGGATTCTGGAATAATATTGCAGGTTACATTTCATCTATCTCAACATCCAAGTCAATGCACTAATGAAGTCCTGAAGTTATCGCAAGGAATTTAACCTAACCATTTCATTATACTCCTGTGTAGACAGTGGAATAAATGTTATTATCGCTACGCCATACATTGCTGCAGGTGGTTTAATTATTCTCCCAAGATTCCGGACAACAATTGAGTGTGGATTTTGTTCACAACTGACGGAACCAATCAGATAGCGTCAATGAGTCCAAACATTGGTCTGAGAGTTTTTCAATCCTCAATCAGTTCTATATAGATTGATGATGGTATGTAGAGTTCTAGTAGGGTGTCCAAGGTACTTATCAACAAAACCATCACATTTCGTATTATTATTTATGGATTTTCAAGTTAAAGACTTCGGTATCGGAAAATACAAAACTGGCAAATTCCATGTCTTTCATTGACTTACGCTACGTTTCGATTTCCTGTTTCTTTCTCCATTCTTCCAGACCTCGATTACATTGAAGGGTTAAGTGTGGTTGATAATAAAGAGATTAAAACGGATACAGTTATATTCACTTCAAGTTGAGACAAGACTTTAACATTGTTGCTGAACTTGTATTGTACAAGAAATCTAAACCCGACAAATCAAGTTCACCTCGATTCCAGGTTCTAAAGCGGCACGTCAAGATAAGCAACGTGAGAGATACGAATCTCAAACGGTACCTAGACTAGGTTTAGGTATGTACATTGAAAATACTTTTCTTATTGATAAAATATTTCAAGTTCTCTATCATACGATCAACATTCAAGAAACTACAGTATAAAAGTACCACAGAAGCCTCCCGTAAGATCAAAAGATTTCAGAACGCTTGCTGTTAAAGAGCCACTAACATTACTGTATAAAAAGGAACATGGTGACATGGGCGTTCATTCCATACCGCGGCACGGATGTTAGTTAATGACCACCTGGCAACTTCCACAACAATAACAATAATAAACCAAAGCGATGGAAACACTGCTAGGGATAATAATATTTACACTAGGAAGGATCAAGGAGATAGTACATTCAACACAACCAGAAGAAATTACAATAAAAAATACAAGAGATGTAATAAAACAGAATTAAAATCGGAATGAACGTGCAAGCGGTTCATGCAATCTTTTACATAAAGTCATTCCGATTTAATTTGTGATATCCTGTTGCTGCATCCTACTATAGAACCGGTCCAATGCCGAGAGAGTGGTAAACTGGTGTGAACACTCAACAATCTCAACATTGCTATTACCATACCAAGTCAAAACAAACAGACCAGTCACTGGCCACTACTTCTAGGACTATTTGGCTCGCTCATTACAAGAACTCCTTGACCAATATCCGAGTCTATTGATTCTAGAGTTTTTGTAATTGATTGTTATGTCAGTCATTAGACTTGATGGAATTCTATAGTCTGCTACATCTAGACAATGCATAAAAGACTGTAGATCGTGTTGATATTCTTATACATATTTACTCATGGCTTGCTTTAGCAGACTTATCTACTGCATATTTTACTAATAAACGGAGAAAGGTCCGGTGTTCTCTCATAAGTTGAGCCCGTGGAACTTGGAACGTCACGTCAAATATATGTACCTGTTCATCTCAGGAATCAAAGTTCATATAAAGATAATTATATTGGTACAACTACAAACTAATTGATTTAAAAAGATACACTCTCTGATAGATGCAAGCCACTTCATTTAAATGGAGTGGTCCGTTATGATCTGGTGATATTAAAAATTCAGGATTTGCATATGAAAATATAAGAGTATGTACCTGAATTTAACAAGTAGTATTCTTCGCACAGTATTGGTAATCGGCCAATAACATAATAAAAAAAAAATAACGATTTATAAACAAATGTGGGTAGTTAAGTTAACAAACCCCATAAGCTCTGAGAATCTGGTAAGTATTCCAAGTATGAATGCTTATAAGGTACATGATGAAAATCCCCATTTGATTTATGAAAATGTATCTTATTTTAAGTAAAACCGTGCGTGAGGAGGAAGCTATGCGCTTGGGGATAGGGACCCACATTCTTCAATAAAAATGAGTTCACTACTTTCATTGTATTGCAGCTTTTTCAAAAGCTCTGGATGTTGGGGAAACAATCAATAATCCATTCATGACTGAGTGAGCAAGAAAAATGTAATACCCTTCAATACGTGGGTTACCTTCATTTTGAACCCCTAACACCTTCGTTCTCCCTCGCAAACATAATGGCATATTTGACATGAATATTTCAAATGTTGAATACAAGCAGGGAACTACAGGGGACTTTGGTTAAGTTCTATACGCACTTAATGTCTAGAAACTTGTATGGTGTTCTACTTGAAAGTGAAGAGTGGGGTTTTCTGGCAGTTACAGAGCTCAAGGTTATCCTTTTTAATTTCAATCGATGGGAAAATTACTTTCCAAGTCTCACCTGGTGGCGACAAGTTGGTGAAAACTCAAGGAGGAAAGTGAAGAGTGGGGTTTTCCGGCAGTTACAGAACTCAAGGTTATCCTTTTTAATTTCAATCGATGGGAAAATTACTTTCCAAGTCTCACCTGGTGGCGACAAGTTGGTGAAAACTCAAGGAAAGTGTTTTAGTGTGAATAAGAGGTTTGGTGAAAAAGAACACTACAAATAGAACACTGATGACAGCAAGAATCAGAGATGAAATGATACACACTGTATAAAACAATGGGGTTATTCCTAAAATGTTCGAAAATAATGGGATGAAGAGTACAAGCATGATGGAATTTCGTGTAATGCATGTTGAAAACAGTTCATGTGAGTATAACTTTAAGTGTGAAAAGGAGTGAGTGGGTCAAGTGGGTGTAGGTGACAGGACAAAGAATTGCTGGAAAAGCATGTTTAAATTGTTTATGTATCTTGCAATTGTTTCGTGCCCAAGATTATGTTGCAGTACGTCGAAATAGACCCGATTTTCACTTCTCCCCTAAAGTGTTCAATGGATTCGGTTATTCCAATAAAATTCTGACTTGAGCTTTATTTATTGCTGACAACTAACTACACACAAAATGGAAGTGCTTCCTTCGCTTTCTACAGAAATAATCATTTTAAATTTCCCATTTTCAAGTCAAAATATGTACATACATTTAAGATTTTTGTTTTATGAAAATTTTCAATTATTTTTGAATACATTAAAGACTCGCTTTATGTTCTTAAATTATTACTCATGATTCAGCAGAAAAGAGTCAACAAAACTGCACGCAAAATAAATTACAAGATGAACTTCCTTGCCAGATACAGCTTTTCTTTAGGGTTGAGTGCATATAATATTTGTTTTATGGGGGAAAATTTGTTATCTCTAAAAACGACAATTTATTTCTCATAATTCATAAAAATCTTACATACGGTATCTACAAAAAGAAATGGGGTTCCACAGTTTCATGTTGTGTTGGTTCCAAAAAATAAATAGCTATTTTATACCTATCCAAGATAGGAGAGTTTCCAAGCACCAAATTTTATTAAGTTCTGAAATAATGATATCAGGTACTTCAGTAAAGTAGGTACCTACCAACTTAAAACTAAAGTAATTCTGAAAACTCTCCTTCACTTTCATTACAACAATTTTGAGTTCTAAAATTGAAATTAATGATTGTAAACTCTAAAAGAGTGAAAGTTAGAGCTCGTGCTCACAATCATGATCCATGCTCAACTCTCTTTATATCTCTATTATAAAGTTTCGATTTATAATGGTGAATACATAATTCGAGTCAATCCAGAGTTACTGATAATACTTTGAAGATAACTTACTATTTGATTTGGACTTTGCAAAAGGCATGGCATTCTCATGACATGTGGAAATCTTAAAGCTCGAGACTTACCTGAAAAACAAAGAAAATAGTGTAAAATGAATAACATAATTACTCGTAAAATCAAACTTGGGTGATTCTAGGTCAGGTATTGGGACAAACGATATAATAAATTTCAAGTTTGAAATTTTAATTAGAAACACTTGAGAATTGCCAGATTGGTACTTCCGTTAGAATAAAATATTGGGAGTGGTTGAATGTCAAAAGTGCATTAGTTGGTGAATTTGATTCCCATTTGATATCACTGACAATTTTTTTATGGTGACAAGATACGGAAAACTTGGTTCGCAAGAACTTGATTATTAATTTGTTGTGAATATAATTACTCGTATTATGAAATCAACATGAATACGTACATTTCAATGATCCTACCAGACTTTGTCAAAATATACAAGTTTTTATGCAGGTACACTTATCCCTATGAAATTTGCCATATGGGCTCTGATGGCCTATGAAGCTTTAAGTTTGTACATTGAGTATAGAAAATAGAAACGTGACATTTACTTTTGATGTAATGACACATTGAGGAGTGTAAAATATGAAATGAAACAAAACCTACATTTCCGTGGTTGAGTTGATGAAATTGCAACAGTGATTCTCTCAGAGCTGACGAGAAATCCTAAAACACAACCAATCCTTTCCAATGCAACAATGTTGAGGTTTCTGTGGTTGGAAACCCAATGAACAATAGAAAATGAACAACGCGGATCATGCAGGTATAGCGAATGTTATCAGATCTACTGATGAATCTATTGAAGAGTATCTACACGATACTGATGTGAAGCATGAGCATCATGTACCTATACTAGTACTGGTTTTAGATATTGAATTATATCGGTGTCGGATTGCTTCTACTTTCAAACACAACACCTCAAGATAAAATCTCGAACTGAGAAAGATATGCTAGTAAAGAGAAAACAATGCAAATTGCAAATTGAAAGCAGTGGTATGAATAATTTATTAAAGATCTGACACTTTCGTCTCAAAGGAATTCTTGAAACTAGAGCACAAACAAATCACCACGGTGACATCAACCTACATCAGTATAAAGTTAATGAAAACGTCACGTGTTCATACGGTAGGTACCATTTCATTGTATGTAGATATTTCACGAGCAAATCCAAATGATACCAAAAAGGGAGAGAAATGAGAGAATAGTAGAAAACATTTCATGAGATTAATGTTACCCTTCTCGATCTCAACACTTTTCAATGTCTATATCTAAATGTAATCATAATGAAAACACTTTCATGTGATAGGAAACTACATAAAACTATTTACATATAATATATGAAATCTATATTTAAATTCTTGAAACTCCTGATTTGAAATCTTATTTTCAAATGTAGACGTAGGTAAGTAAATGTATCTCCTTTATCATTGAATATTGACGAAGAAGGGACTCCAATACGGTTTCATCAATAAAAGAAACATAATGGGGTCAGATTTTCGTTTAAATAAAAGCTCGAACTATTATTATAGCTACCCAGTGTCATATTTCATGAAATACATGTAGCTCAGGGAAAAGAAAACTGTCGAAACTATTAGATATATGGAAAAACAACATTTTCAATTTAAAGGAAAGGAAAAGAGGAAGAAACAAACACATGCAAGCATCGAACGGCTATTTGAAACTGCGGATAAAATATCAAAAAATGCATTAAATTGGAGAAAATCGTTAGATATCTGGGTTATACGAGCTGTTCTAGAACTTTCGGCTTTTGGAAATCATCCAACAAAAAAACAACTGCCGTTGAAAATGTAAAAGGAAAGCTTGGAAAATGAAAAAGCTTGTACCAGAGAATTGTTTTTTGCTTTAACGAAAAATGAACATGTAAAAAAAAAAAAAAAAAAAAACGTTTTTTTAAAAATAAAAAAATTGACTCGCTGGGAAAAATAAAAAAATATCAAACACAACATGTACGTACGTATAGGTACATAGATACCTAACTAAGTACAATATTAAAGGTACTCTACTATCGTAGCTTTAAGCTGAGAATAAAATAAAAGTATATAGTATTCTTTTATCATTTTCTTCCAAATGTCTATACTCACTCCCAATTCCCAATGGACCACTTCTTTCATTAAGAATCCCAGGTATACCAGACGTCTGATTAACCATAATCAGTTACTATCTACGTTATAATATAATATGCACTATACACTATAGTTATCTAGCCTATATCTCCTGACATATCAACATATGTCACTAATGTATTCGGCCTTGACAGAACCATACTGATAGAACGACCTTGAGTAAATAGAACTTGATCTCTAGTATGTGTACTAGCATAATATGAGTGGGTCAGAGGGGGCACAACCCACACCATGGAACGGGTCCATTGCGTTCTATTGCGCCAAAGGCAAATAACAATTAGGAGCTATCAAACACAACATGTACGTACGTATAGGTACATAGATACCTAACTAAGTACAATATTAAAGGTACTCTACTATCGTAGCTTTAAGCTGAGAATAAAATAAAAGTATATAGTATTCTTTTATCATTTTCTTCCAAATGTCTATACTCACTCCCAATTCCCAATGGACCACTTCTTTCATTAAGAATCCCAGGTATACCAGACGTCTGATTAACCACATCCTTCTACTTTCTCAAAGACTGGTGTTAGTTCAACCCAGTATTCGCAGATTTTGTCTTTTTCCCTCCAGGGAAGGGCATATTGAAACTTAATATTATCTTGTCGATACAGGAAACGGTAGCTTTTAGAATGTGTTCTACCTATAATCACGAGCCATAGTACCTCTTCTAATATTCTTTGACAACTATTCAACGAAACCAAGTTTCTTATAAGAGTTATTAGCTACTGCTATACAGTCAGCAGTGTCTTCAATGTTAATGCAAGTATTACGGTCTGTGGGGAGCCACATAACACCGGCATGATCTAGATTTGCCGGTGTTTCAATAGGAAAGTGAAGGTACTAACCATCCGTTCTTAGTTCAGAGACGGGTTCTCCTTGTAGTCAATGGGTTTAGTGTGTAGTCTATGATAGATCGACAGACCGGTATTATTTATTTATTCTACACTCCACTACTTACCACAGGTAAGTTACGAAAGCACATTAGTTGACTTCCTGAAATAGATCCGTAATTAGCTTTACGGGTAGAGTGGAGAAAATATTTGTTAAATGTCATAGTTTTTGTGGTTTGCCACGAGTTGAATTGGCCGTCTTGTATAAAACGTGTTACGGAAGGGTTTTTGTGTATTTATCTTTAGAAATACCATGTCAGCTCTTTTCGTGTACCGACTTTCTTCTTGTAATCAACTCATAGTGTGTGAAGGTGCAATCCTCTTTCTACTCCTAAAGTTCAGACACATTACAATTGTTATATGTAGGTACTAGGTATGTATAAGTGAAAAAAAAAAAAATCCCCTGACTGAGATTCGACCCTGTATTCTCAGTGGGATATTGTGAAATGTGAACCACTTCAACCACTTGACTATATTTTTTTCTGAGACACTCTGAGTGAATGAACTGAACAAATATTACTTAGATTTTTCTATGAAAATAAGCACATACGGCATATTCATGATTGTAATATGGAGGTACTGTAAAGAAGTATGGTAAATTGAGCAAATAATGATAACAAAATAATAGTAATGGAAAATATTAAACGCTCACATCCTGTACTGGGTACGCCTTTCGAAAGGTTCCTGTATGGGTCTCGAGATTCAGATAGGATGTGCCTCACCTCACGGGTCTTTACTAGGTTCAAACACACTGACTGAAAATGTGTGGTCTAAAGAACTGATGGATAAAGTTTGTTACGGAAGGGCTTTAGATTTCACTCAGCTTGGGTAGGGCCGAGAAAGATCACTTTGAATCGCTCAATTTGAAAAAATTCAGATTACTTCTATTACCATTTTTTTTTTTTTTTTTTCATTTTTTATAGACTTGTCATGACCAATTTCAATCTATGTATTGGTAGGTCGGCCAATACACCTTCTAACCAGTATCAAGACAGCAAAACTTTCTGTACGCATTGTAGTTCTCTAACCTGAACTATCGGTGTCCGAACTTTAGCCTCATCCTGTACTTTAGAACTGCGTTTAACAAACAGCCTAGCGGCCATCCTTCATGCCAATATTTGTCTAATTTCTTATTATTGACCTTTTGCGGTGTTTAATCGCCAGGCCAGGTTATGCGAATGTTAATTGTCCAATGCCTTAGCCGTGTAAACAAATCGTTTCCGGTGTTGTCATGTTCCGTGTCTGGGCGGCAACGTTGCCAAACTGATTAATCCCGACCCTCCCCCCTGAAACTTTAGCCTCATCCTGTACTTTAGAACTACGTTTAACAAACAGCCTAGCGGCCATCCTCCATGCCAATATTTGTCTAATTTCTTATTATTGACCTTTTGCGGTGTTTAATCGCCAGGCCAGGTTATGCGAATGTTGATTGTCCAATGCCTTAGCTGTGTAAACAAATCGTTTCCGGTGTTGTCATGTTCCGTGTCTGGGCGGCAACGTTGCCAAACTGATTAATCCCGACCCTCCCCCCTGAAGGAGAAATGAGTTACGTGAGAGTATTGGTTTTGGTCTTAGAAAGTGCCCATGTCCGAGCACCTTGCTGTCTATTGAACTGTCTTTAGTCCAAAGGAATAAGCGATCAGGCAATCTCAAAGGTCGATGAGGAACACTCTTAGCTTGTGGTCAGGGCTCAGGAGATCCGTGGTTCAATTCCCGGCAGTCTTTTTTTTATGTTATTATTATTTTATTGGTCATAATTCAAAAGAGAGTCGTTCAATGTTTGCACTTTTCTTAAAAAAAAGTATCATATCCTGTTCTTTCTTTCATGAGTTGCCAAAATTTGCCGAGAGAGTTAATTTCACAACGTTCTCCGGATAGTTGCTAACAATAGGATTCCAAATTACAATAAATTTAATTTTTTTTTTCTAGACAAAAAAAAAAAGTATCTGCCCTAAAGGTACCTTCTCGAATGAATTACCCCGGTTACAATGGGGCATTACTCCTTAGGTCTGATATTTAACAGATTTATCACTCTTACGTGATTTAGCCCCAGGTTGGACCCAAGAAATTTGGCATAGTGGCATAACACGATTGAAACTTTGAACTTTGTTACTGTCACTAGTAATAGTACCTATTTTGGACTGGTATCCTAGTTATTGTCAGATCCGTTAGTGACTATTTCTTCCTGAAGGAAAGAATGAACGGTGTAAGCGCTAGGTCGCGGGTTCGATTCCCGCCCGGGGCAAACTTCATCCTAAACAGATAAGGTTTGTTCTCGGAACGGCTGGCTTTCTCCTATCCTGTCTTCCTTTTCTCTTAGCTTTCGGGACGATAAGACCTTAGCAGTTACAATTCCCTCTATCAAACTTCTTTCTTTTTACACGTTGAATGCAGTAGTTCCCAATGAATCACTAAAGTGAAGCAACGTTACGCGCGGTTAGTAGTAAGCGCGTTCTGCTGGTCTTTCCTGTCAAACCTCTAAAAAAAATTTAGCCAAGCGAGGTCTACAGGTCATTGAACTCTTACCTCAATTTCCTGAGCCTGATCCTCCAGAACATTCTGGTGTTGTAGAGCACAAACAAATCACCACGGTGACATCAACCTACATCAGTATAAAGTTAATGAAAACGTCACGTGTTCATACGGTAGGTACCATTTCATTGTATGTAGATATTTCACGAGCAAATCCAAATGATACCAAAAAGGGAGAGAAATGAGAGAATAGTAGAAAACATTTCATGAGATTAATGTTACCCTTCTCGATCTCAACACTTTTCAATGTCTATATCTAAATGTAATCATAATGAAAACACTTTCATGTGATAGGAAACTACATAAAACTATTTACATATAATATATGAAATCTATATTTAAATTCTTGAAACTCCTGATTTGAAATCTTATTTTCAAATGTAGACGTAGGTAAGTAAATGTATCTCCTTTATCATTGAATATTGACGAAGAAGGGACTCCAATACGGTTTCATCAATAAAAGAAACATAATGGGGTCAGATTTTCGTTTAAATAAAAGCTCGAACTATTATTATAGCTACCCAGTGTCATATTTCATGAAATACATGTAGCTCAGGGAAAAGAAAACTGTCGAAACTATTAGATATATGGAAAAACAACATTTTCAATTTAAAGGAAAGGAAAAGAGGAAGAAACAAACACATGCAAGCATCGAACGGCTATTTGAAACTGCGGATAAAATATCAAAAAATGCATTAAATTGGAGAAAATCGTTAGATATCTGGGTTATACGAGCTGTTCTAGAACTTTCGGCTTTTGGAAATCATCCAACAAAAAAACAACTGCCGTTGAAAATGTAAAAGGAAAGCTTGGAAAATGAAAAAGCTTGTACCAGAGAATTGTTTTTTGCTTTAACGAAAAATGAACATGTAAAAAAAAAAAAAAAAAAAAAGTTTTTTTTAAAAAAGATAAAATATCAAATGCATTAAATTGGAGAAAATCGTTAGATATCTGGGTTACGAGCTGTTCTAGAAATTTCGGCTTTTGGAAATCATCCAACAAAAAAACAACTGCCGTTGAAAATGTAAAAGGAAAGCTTGAAAAATGAAAAAGCTTGTACCAGAGAATTGTTTTTTGCTTTAACGAGAAATGTAAAAAAAAAAAAAAAAACGTTTCGTTAAAGTATAAAAAAATGTGACTCTTTGGAAAATATCAAACACAACATGTACGTACGTATAGGTACATAGATAACTAAGTACAATATTAAAGGTACTCTACTATCGTAGCTTTAAGCTGAGAATAAAATAAAAGTATATACCTAGTATTCTTTTATCATTCTCTTCCAAATGTCTATACTCACTCCCAATTCCCAATGGACCACTTCTTTCATTAAGAATCCCAGGTATACCAGACGTCTGATTAACCATAATCAGTTACTATCTACGTTATAATATAATATGCACCATAGTTATCTAGCCTATATCTCCTGACATATCAACATATGTCACTAATGTATTCGGCCTTGACAGAACCATACTGATAGAACGACCTTTATACACTATAGTTATCTAGCCTATATCTCCTGACATATCAACATATGTCACTAATGTATTCGGCCTTGACAGAACCATACTGATAGAACGACCTTTGGTCAAGATTGTGTTTAGATCGCGGGTTTGAATTGCAACCAAGACATAGGATTAAAAAAAGAGTGTCTTCATTTCGTAAAATTGAAACAAATGCTACAGTAGACTAACGTTGTCTGTGTCGTAGCATGTTCATCCCGTAGTATGTCCTCATCGGATGGGCGATAAGAGACACAATACTTCCCATTTAGGTGCTTAAGGGCATAGAGCAAACAGACCCCGGTCAAGATTGTGTTTAGATCGCGGGTTTGAATTGCAGCCAAGACATAGGATTAAAAAAAGAGTGTCTTTATTTCGTAAAATTGAAACAAATGCTACAGTAGACTAACGTTGTCTGTGTCGTAGCATGTTCATCCCGTAGTATTACTTCCCATTTAGGTGCTTAAGGGCATAGAGCAAACAAACCCTTAAGATGGGTTAAATTTAATACGAATACCATCAGTACCATTTCTGATATGATATGATTCCAATATGATTCCGTGGCACAAGCTCCGGCTTTTACGGATGGGTATACCATTTGTTAACTATATTTATTTGATGAGAGAATTGTTCTGAAAAACCAATAAATGGAAACTTATAAAGAAGTAATCATTTTACTTTCAAATATGTCAAATAATACAAACATAATATGTATGCAAACATCCTCCACAGAAAAAAAAGCTGAAAAGGAATAACATAAGAAAAAGCTTTTCAGCATTTCTAAGGTTCTATTTAAATAGTTTGTTTAATATTTAAACATTATTGTACTTCTGTAAAGAAATCCTTAATAAAGGTTATCTTTATTTTATTTTATTTATTTATTTTATGTAAGTCTATTTGTCTATGTAACATATGTTATTGCCCACAATATGCTTATATTGTTTATTGCCCATCATCCTAAATATATACAGCCCCTTGTGTAACTGACTGACTCACTCACTCACTGACTCACGTATACAAATTCTAACCCACTTCTAGATGAATTAGGAGCCTCAGAGGTGTAAATCATTCTGTTTTCGAAAAGATGACCACTGACCGGATGTTGAAATAACATCATATTACACAAGTATAGGGATCATTTAGGTTCGGGTTAATATTAAGTAGGTATAGTTTTTTCGAGTTTCATGTTAAATGTGTGAAATATTGATGACTTTAACTTCATATTTACTCGAATGTTTTGTATGTCACAGTAGGTAGGTCTATTGGTGATTGAGATAGGTCTTTCTTCCAACTTGGACTAGGTAAGAAAAGAGCTAGAAAACAAGCTTCACTCATTAAATATTTATCCTACATACATCATGCTATTAGGTATAATGGATTATATCATGAAATAGCATTTTCAAAGGTCTATTTCTTGCACCCAAACCTTCATGTAATCCCTTAGGGGTTTAACCTTCAAGTTGTTGACTATTGATTTTCTTTCATATCAAAATAATTAAAACGAGTCGGTGTAATATTGTGCTATTTATTTCAAAAGTAATTAACACAATCAAGAGTTTAAAACAATTTTCGCGCACGCGATTTGATCATACCTATAATGAAGCTTTTCGTAAAAAAAAGCACAATTTGCTATACTAAAAGACGATTGTAATAAATTGTACTCATGGGTTGAGTCACAAAACAAAACAATATTTTAAAAGAACTCGAGACTACTTGTACTTGGCGGATTATTTTTTTCCTCGTAATTCTCAAATCTCGAAAGCTGTTTTCTGAAATGTCTTCATGCCACGCAAAAATCAAATGAGGTCACAACTTCAGGTAATATAAAACAAGCTGGGCCCGTCCCTCCGGGAATTTTTTAGCCCGTAGTTTACTCGATCATGGTTAAAGAAAATTAGTACCTATGTACTATTCTATCCCTCCGGGAATTTTTTAACCCGTAGTTTACTCGATCGTGGTTAAAGAAAATTAGTACCTATGTACTATTCTCGCACTGCGTGTTCGGGAGGTTGCGTATACGGGGTTGTACATATGGTCGGGCTGCGCGCTCTTGGGGATTCGCACGGTTGTGCATGCGGTCGCGTTTCGCGCTCCCTTGTTTAAGTTTGCGTTGCGCGCTCCCAGGGCTTCGCACGGTTGCGCATGCAGTCGCGCTGCGCGCTCCCGGGCCTTCGCACGGTTGTGCAAGCGGTCGCGCTGCGCGCTCCCTATTACTACCTAGGTAGGGACATAGGTACTAATTTTCTTCAACCACCATCGAGTAAACTACAGGCTAAAAAATTCCCGGAAGGACGGGCCCAGCTTGTTTATTACTATCGTAATAATAAAGGAAGGACGGGCTGAAAAGAAAACCTTTGACGACGAATTTTTTAATGGATATCATGTTGTGTCAAATATTAAAGCCACCTGGGACATGATTTGTAGCAGCAGTCGAAATTACTAAACCCTCTTGAGTTCTTCTGAATGTGAAACAGTATCAAGTGTTAGATTAAATCCTTAACTTATCCCTATCCTATTAATCCTTGGATTATTTCAATGTTTAGATTTGATGAGAATAATTATGTGCCACTTCTACAGTTGATGATGAAATGTCAAAATCGATGGAAAAGACCTTGCATAGGTTCTCCTCAAGTTTTACGCACTCTTTTGTTACTTTTACCAGTTTTGCCATCTGCCATCCATAGGAATAAGGACTGAAGATATGTTCTTTCATGTTTCCGATCAAATGAAACATACGATCGTTACAAGAAGCGTTATTACAACCCCCTAGCGTACAGTTTGAATTTTTTCCAATGCTTCTTCGTGTCACGTAATGTTATTTTCCAAAATGAATTGAACTTTAACAGGGGGGTTTTCTTTTAAAGAGGAATTATTTTTGGAACAGTTTGATGCTTTCCCAAAACCGAGGTGCGTCATTAGTTGTTTGGACCTTGGTAGTTCAACGAACCTTAGCCATCTTTGATCTCAAGGGAAAAGTTGGGATATTTTCCTACATCTAAACTAGTACTTATGGCCACACCCAAAAATAATTAGGGGTAAGGAAAGCGGGATTGGCACAAGGATCCTGAGGGATGAGGACCAAATGGCTGGTATGGGTCACAAGTGATTTCAGTTCATCACTAATCGAGATGATAAGTTCTTCAAATAATACTTTAGATGAAATAAACTCGCCTGATAGTTATCAAATCGCTTACCCTGTGTGCTGGCGTAGAAGCGTAGTCCGAAATGGAAATCGTGTCCACGATGGAATGAAACCGGACCAACTTTTTGGTCGACGGTTGTCGCTTCAGAGGACAAAAAGAACACATGTCCTCCCTCTGATCACGATGAAGAGTGGGCATTCTGGCAACGTCAGTCATTGAGATTCCTCAGCATGGCACGCTTGATCCCAAGTAGAAGAATATGCTCTCCTAGCATACAGATTGTGCTAGTCCAAGTTGTTACTATCCGATCTGGAGACACCAGTT
The DNA here is from genome assembly GCF_000475195.1 of Diaphorina citri. Taxonomy (NCBI): domain Eukaryota; kingdom Metazoa; phylum Arthropoda; class Insecta; order Hemiptera; family Psyllidae; genus Diaphorina; species Diaphorina citri. The sequence goes on from NW_007378452.1 coordinate 54,746, forward strand.
GCTGATTGAGATTGCACTTTTGTTATTCAAATGAATGAACTTTCGAAAGTATGAAATATTGAAATAATATTGGATTTCTTTTGAAAACTACACTGGTATAAAACGAGTCCTTGGAAATCAAACTAAAACTTGAATGCTGTATGGGCTTACTCTTGAAACGGTAACTAATGTTTAATCAGAATGTTTAACGCTTCTGCAAATACGACATTATTTTCATTTATAATTCAGTTTTTTACTTTCCTTATCCTATAGGAAGGAAAGTAATGTAATCGGGTCAAATTTTCGATGGTCAGTTTTTAGTGCCAAAACACGTTTTGAGGTCCCTAGAGCCTAAATACAAAGTTTCAGCCATTGGTCCGTGTGTGTGTTAGCATACAGATTGTGCTAGTCCAAGTTGTTACTATCCGATCTGGAGACACCAGTTGCTGATTGAGATTGCACTTTTGTTATTCAAATGAATGAACTTTCGAAAGTATGAAATATTGAAATAATATTGGATTTCTTTTGAAAACTACACTGGTATAAAACGAGTCCTTGGAAATCAAACTTGGGTGATTCTAGGTCAGGTATTGGGACAAACGATATAATAAATTTCAAGTTTGAAATTTTAATTAGAAACACTTGAGAATTGCCAGATTGGTACTTCCGTTAGAATAAAATATTGGGAGTGGTTGAATGTCAAAAGTGCATTAGTTGGTGAATTTGATTCCCATTTGATATCACTGACAATTTTTTTATGGTGACAAGATACGGAAAACTTGGTTCGCAAGAACTTGATTATTAATTTGTTGTGAATATATTAATATTTATCCAACCAGGAATATGTTGGTTCATGTGAATTCATGATTTAACTTCTCATAGCATCACATCTTTTCTTAGATGTGACGTTCATGAGCACCATCTTTAGAAAATTGTATTTTTATATATTTTAATCCTAAAATATATTAAAGTTTGAATATTAATAATAATTATCATAAGATTGAAAGAACTAATGTTTACTTAAATGGTACATAAACTAGACAACCTATGTACGTCCTACACTACTGAAGGAATAGCTTAAAATAAAGTTGTCGAGGAAATTACTCTCAATCGCAGATTTCACAAAAGAAAGGAGATCCGGACAAAAGTACAATTTAGCACAGAAACTACTGAACTGAAAATAAAACCCTCCAAGTTTAACAAATCTGAGCAAAAAGAGAACTCAGAGCTCACACCATGCATGAAAGCTTCTTATGGTCATTGAGCAGTCAGGTGAACAATGATATTCAACTCAGTGCAGACAATCTGATCTTAGCCCCAATAAAACACTCAGACAGCTCAGTGCAGCTTGAAGAAATAACTGTAACAGTCACAATACAAGGAGACTTTTTATTACATCGAAATCTAGAAAAGAAAATCAGTCAGACGACATCGAGGCTGCTTTTGCTGCTTTGAGAGTCACTGAGGGATTACAGTCACTGTGTCAGTAGGTAGAATGAGATATCGGTTGGAAGCGTTAAATTTAAGTGAGCTTCGAATTCTAATTAAACCGTTTTCTTCATCTGGATGTTTTTTCACACTATGAAAACACATTAAGAGAGAGGAAAAAAAGAAGGTAATACAAGTGTCTGTTTTCTAAAATGCAGTGGTTTCCAGCATTTTTTCCCCTTCTGTGGCTCCCTTTCCTTTCGGGTGCGAGGTGGATCGGATGAGTAGGGTAATATTAGAGTTAAATCTACAAGATAGATGAGCTTACAACACGAGACCTTAAAACCACATTCAGTGCTTTTTTCCAGCATAAAAAAAAAAGATGCAGACTGAGAAAAGCTGTCATCCAACAACACTACTGTAACGCCATAACACCAACAGTTGCGTTATAATCCTTTAGCGTTTTCTGCTGCACTGCATCAACCCTCATCTCGCCTTTGGAAATTAAATAAGTTGTTCTGTAGGTACTCCTTAGCAACTTTGTTCTACCCATTAAACAAAATTATATTTTAGTTATTTTTTTCATTTAATGTTTTAATAACTTTCTAACTTTTTATGCTGTTAAAAGGATGGTAACACTAACGTGCCTCTTCGAGACTCTTGTTTTTAAGGTGGGATAAATGAAGTATCAATTGGGGATCGACAATTGTGATACTCATTCATGTTTAACACAATTTATTATAATTTTTTTCCACAATCGATGTGAAGGTACTAACTTTTTTTATAGGTATTTTTTAATAATAAAAGTTTTCCAACTTTTTCATTTTATATTAAACTCATATTATTTTATCCTTGAAGAAAGAGGAAAAGTATTTTTCTGAAAAATATTTTTTCTTATGCCATGAATAAAAATTTCATTTTGTGACGCAGTAATCAAGAGGGAACGGTCTCCCTCCCTCTTGTCCGGGTTCTCTCCCAAAGCCGACAGCACACTTTTCTACCTGGAGCTTCGACACTCCCATGTGAACAGGAATTTTGTTGAAAAATTAAAAAAGGTAAAACAAAAATCCATAAAAATTAATAACCCAAACAAATTGGACGAGAAATTTTTGCGGTGTAGAAGTTTGTTGAAAGCAAGTTCAGTCTCATACTTTTTGTGTTTAGGTCAGCAATTCTGGAGAGTAAAATGGTGAGCTTCGACACAGGAATTTTGTTGAAAAATTAAAAAAGGTAAAACAAAAATCCATAAAAATTAATAACCCAAACAAATTGGACGGGAAATTTTTGCGGTGTAGAAGTTTGTTGAAAGCAAGTTCAGTCTCATACTTTTTGTGTTTAGGTCAGCAATTCTGGAGAGTAAAATGGAAAATCAGGCGGAGGAATGAGAAGACCTTCGAGAGGCTTGGGATTATTGAATTTTATATCCCTAGTTTAAACATTTTATATCCCTAGCCTAGACAATTACATACAAGCACAGAAGCACACATATCTAGTTGGCACAACTTTAGCAAATATTAAGAGAGAACTTCAATGACACATTAAATGTAAAGGTTGCTAGTCGGTGTTAACTATTCGAGACCTTCATGACGCATACCAGACAAGTGTGTTATATCCCTAGTTAAAACATTTTATATCCCTAGCCTAGACAATTACATATACAAGCACAGAAGCACACATATCTAGTTGGCACAACTTTAGCAAATATTAGAGAGAACTTCAATGACACATTAAATGTAAAGGTTGCTAGTCGGTGTTAACTATTCGAGACCTTCATGACGCATACCAGACAAGTGTTTCCAAGTTATGAATGTCATGATCTAGTCACAGCCTCAGGATTTTCTAATCTCAAAATAAGGCCTTGTCAAAATTGTGTAAGAGAATATCAGACTTTTGTGGTGATATTATGATACAGAGGTACCCTATACCACTTTCCTCCATTTCTTCATCTTACCCTTGCCATTATTTGCTTCTATCCTTCCTTTTGTTTGTCATTTTTGAAGTCTTGTCTGTTGCTTTGTTTTGAGATTACTCCAAAGTCCCCAGTACTTTCCCGTCGCAAGAATTTCAAATCCAGAACTTTTTCATCTCGTCCCTCCTCCTTTTGTATCCCACACTTCTTCGTGTGCCTTTTCAAATCCCGCTTCTTTATGAGGAGAAAATTGGGTCAAGTCTCGAGCACAAGCCAGGAGACTTTGCGAGCCTTTGACTACCCCAATAGTTAATCCTCCATCTCGTTTCGTCTGAATGTCTCTCGCCTATTTTTTTGTTTCCCTGCATCTAGCAGAGTTCTTCGTATACTTTTCATTTTGAAATGGATTTTTTTACCTCTATCTGAAAACCTTTTTTGGTATGCAAGTATTTTTACCTTTTTTAAATCCCTTTAGACTTTAACTTCATATTTACTCGAATGTTTTGTATGTCATAGTAGGTAGGTATATTGGTGATTGAGATAGGTCTTTCTTCCAACTTGGACTACGTAAGAAAAGAGCTAGAAACCAAGCTACACTCATTAGATATTTATCCTACATACATCATGCTATTAGGTATATTGGTATAATGGATTATATCATGAAATAACATTTTCAAAGGTCTATTTCTTGCACCCAAACCTTCATGTAATCATTGTAATCCCTTGGGGGTTTAACCTTCAAGTTGTTGACTATTGATTTTCTTTCATATCAAAATAATTAAAACGAGTCGGTGTAATATTGTGCTATTTATTTAAATCCCTTTTATGTATTAACCAAGCTGAGAAAATCGCCCACAGTTTTCATTTTTCCAAAGGATATCTCTTTATTGCATCATTAAATCCCTTTTATGTATTAACCAAGCTGAGAAAATCGCCCACAGTTTTCATTTTTCCAAAGGATATCTCTTTATTGCATCATTTTCTCTTGCTCTTTTTGAAAGGCTCCATAAACGACCCCACTCCTTATTCAGTCAATCTAGTTGGTACATTAGTTTGTCATTTTTAGAGGTGTTCAACTTCTCGATAATGTTTCTTCTGTTACATGAACAAAAAATGTCTTTGCATATATTCTCGTCTTCATTATTCCTGTAGTATCAACTTCACTTGCTTTACCTTCGTTGCTTTTCTTTTATTCTATATAAATTGCAGTTTTCGAGCCCATTTTCATAGTCGCGTCGCGCGTCGTCTATGAAGAAAATCTCGGTGCTTCTTTTATGGATTGAATTATTCCAGACTTTCTGAATTGAACAGCTCATCTGTCTTCGGTTTTTATGACGTGACGCTGAGCTGTATTGAATTAAATAATGAGTTGGCCCTTTTGAAATCAACCCTGGAGTTGAAAGGTTAAAAACCATGTAGGAGAGATGTGAAATATGTTTGAAACAGATGGGAGTTTTGTAACTATTGACACAACCATGCTGGGTGTATGTTTAGGTGTCAGATTGATATTTTGATTGGAAAAAAAGTAACACTCATGGTTTTCGATTAGTATCAAAACTTTGAAAAATTTCATTAAGCTCTCAGTGTGACCACATTGTTTACATTTTCAAGGTTGTGTGGAATATACTGAGTAAATTCTTTATGTAATCATCATTTATCTCGAAAATCTGATCAATCTCTACATCTTGTAGGTGCATTCTCAGTTGACATTCTTCTCAATCTAGTTTACAGTGTGGCCGAGATGAAGAAAGAGCATAGTAACATGTTCAAGACATGTGGACATAATGATTATCAGTCATGAAATATAATTTGATGCTTTCAAATGTTGCTCGTTATAGCAAATGATTAAATGCAGCTAGTTCTTTAGCACTCTTAATAGAAAAGGAAACTGTTTCTTTTGGGATAAGGTATTCAAAATCCACAACACATACCACAAGGAATGTTTGTACTAATGTTAAATTAGAGTTCAGGTACATCTTTATACATCCTCCCATTGTACATGTCGGTATGCCACACGAAATATTATCTTTGTAACAAAATTGCCACGGTGTTATTGTAATCAAATATTCTAAGCACGTACGAGCATCATGCAGACTATGTTTTCACAATTATTATCATTGTTAACTTCACAGTTTAACAATTGTTTGAAATTTAGTTTGAACTCGCTAATTGTGTTTAACTAAATTGGTAACGTATTTGTTATTGAACTCATTTCGACCGCCAAGTGTTTTCAGTTTTCTATGCTAACATTATGTACATCGGCACTTTAGATGAGGTCGAGATGCAAAATTTCTTCTTTTTTTATCCTTTTAGTATACTTATTTACATCCAGGAAAATTCGGCAATTTTTGTCCACACATTGACATATTTATTATGATGTATTAATCTTTACTTCCATGTTTTCTCCATTTTATTTTTTTGGCACCACTTCAAAGCAAATGTCCAAGTATCCTCTGGCTAGAATTATATGAATGGGAAAGAGAAGCTCATAAAAAAACTAGCTCGTTGCACATTTTCGGACGCCATCGCCATGAAAAATGAGCATATAATATGAAGTGCTTAAGATTAATGCTTCCCGAATTGCACGCGTATTTTGCAAAATAAATTGACTTCAACCCCTCAGTGTAAATAATATAACTACAGGGTGTAAACAGAATTCTTTCTATCGTTTTTAAAAGAAATAATTGCTGTGTAGTGTTCTGCACAGATGGAACCACTTTCAATACACTTTAGGTAAGCTGAGTTTTAAAATCTTCTAAATCTAAAATCTTACCCATCCTACCATCACAATCACCTAATGTTTCTACATTCCTACATAATTCATAATAGTGTTGTGACCTTTATGTTGTTTTTTCCATGTATGAAGTGAATAGGTATTTTTTTACTACCACTGCAAAGGTAAATACAGTGAGCTACATTTCTAATGACTCTTCCCTTTGACCTTTGGCATTCAAGAACACTCGAAAACGTGGTACCTTTTCCCCTCTACATGCGTCACTTGTGTCACATGGGAGTTCTCACATTCATAATCATAACATTATTCAACATTCAACTTGAAACTACCTTCTGTCATAACAATCATGTAGATTTCCAACTTGAATGCTGTATGGGCTTACTCTTGAAACGGTAACTAATGTTTAATCAGAATGTTTAACGCTTCTGCAAATACGACATTATTTTTTATTGCAATGGTAAAAATAACAACATTACGTCAAAGGTCTTTGCAAATTGAACAATTGAACATTATTGTGTATTAGCCAATGCGGCTGATTTGCCACAAAACGAACAATTTGACGCTATAATAAATTACTCAATCACCAGTATTCACCAGGTAAAACACTCACTTAATCACGTAGTGGAAACTCATACATCAATTACTTACTCATGTCATTTGTCAAGAACTTCATTCATTGATTTATGCAAAACAGGTCGACTGTTCGAACGCCTAATGAGAATTTGGGGCCATTTTATTTAACCTCATCACACTATCATTTTTTACTATCAGGCACAGAGATATTAAAAAAACAACATTACCAAGCCTGAATGACATACATCTACAAAACAAGTGGTTGATCAAGGCTAAATAGAACACACTCAATACCTGCAGCCTGCAAGCTGTGCCTCTATAACAGCAATATCATCCAATAAGCATACAAACTATCAACACAAATATTATCTCCGTACAACAAATATTTAACGTTGTCTACTCGAACATGAACACTCCTAACACTGAAACCATGAATACCGTAATTAGTAACATCAGCTGAGACACCTAAGTAACCAGTGCCGGAACTGCAAACTTGAGAAGACCTATGAAATATTTCAAGACGAAACTCATGAAACCAAATAATAAATTAAATGACTTCAAAAGGCATTATAGTGGAATTGGACATAAAATATTGTCCTGTCACTGCTTTAAACACAAATATTCTAATAAATAATTCAACATATTCTAATAAATAATTGAAGAATATCACCTAAATCCTTAACAGAAAGTCAGAAGGTAAAGTACACCAGAATGAATGTAAATTGACATCGAGAAGAGATTCAAATTCTATCAATGCAATATCTCCCACGTGTGTACCAGGCAAAAGATATCCCCGAAAAATAAAAACCAAGTCAAGTAGAGAGTACTTGAAAACATTGCATGTCTCATTGATATTTAGGTTGCTAGAGATAACAGACTTACTGAAAACATTCATTGCATTACACAATAACATGATGACATGGTAGGAGAGGTGTATGACCTCTATGTACGAAACACACCAACACACAACGTTTGCACAGAAATATATGAAATTGAACAATGAACAAGTAGGTACGAAAGCATTATTAGAAATTACAATTTAAAAAGTAACAAAGCCAAGGAAACAACTTCTGCATTTTAAATTTTAATAGAGTTTAGAACAGAATTGGTTATAATGGAATAACAAAGGAAAAGACATATACTAAAAGAGAGAATATCGGATAGTAAAAATGTTTCTTCGAAATATCGCAATCATAAAGAGACCATCTACATATTATGTGACTACATCTCCCAGCAAATGAAGTTTAAGAGTATCTATCTATCTCGATACTTCTATTAACTTTCAAAAGAGTACGAGATGACCAACCCTTCATATCAGTCAATACGTCAAGTTTAAAGTGAAGAGCTAAATCGTGCACGATATAAATAGAACAAGATTTTCCTCCCTTCCTCTCTTGAAAGCTCCCAGCTTTGAAATACAAACACCTTGCTGTTTATTTTGTTTTCAAATGTCAGGAAATTCGAGCGATGAAAGCTGGCAAAGCCATGGAAGCTCAGCATGACATCTGAAACTTTCATTCTAAACCTGTGTAGAAATATCTGCAAAACACTACCTATACCTTTTGATGCCTTGAAACTGACATTTAAAATTAACAAAATTAAAAATGCCCAAGTACTCCAATGACATCATATTCCATTACCTATTAATTTATTGCACAAAATACTGCAATGCGAGTGTCTGCTGATAGTGATAATAATTTAGATGGAAAGTTTTGCCTACAGAATTTTGCGAACTAGTTTATTTACCTGCCTTTTTCTCGAAGAAGAAAAGACAGGTCACCTTTGAAAATCGTTTTCTCTCTCTCTCTCTCTCTCTCTCTCTCTCTCTCCTTCTTCTCTTTCTCTCTCTCCACGGCTCATTTTTAAATCTCTCTCTCTCTCTCTCTCTCTCTCTCTCTCTCTCTCTCTCTCTCCACTTTACATAATACACGTATCTTTTGTTTCACTCAAGTATTGCTTTCCTGATTTCCTCACGGCTCTTTTCTCTTTCTTTCATCTTATGTAATTCTATCTTTTCTATATTCTCCTCGTTAGTATCTCTTTTCTTCTCTTTGTATCTCTTTCTCTTCCATCTTTCCTCGATATTCATTACTTTTTATTACCTGCAGCCTTTTTATTCTCATATCAATAACTTTGCCATCCACATCTTTTCAATTGTGTCATCTTTTCTTTACGTAGATTCTTTTAAGATCTTCAATGCATGATTGAACTATTTCAATTCAGTCCATATCATGCATAGGTGTCAATGATTTCGTGATTCTTCAATATTTCCTCGTTCAATTCACATTATCTTCTCTAAATTTCTTCGAGATACTTTTTTCATTGCCATAAATTTCTGAACATAAAGTACGTATACGTACCTTCATCGATCTCTTCCCTCATTCATTTTCGAACCCTATATTCACGTCGCGTCGTCTTTTTCAATATTTGACAACAATAAATTTATTATGGCACGAATCAACATACAGAACAGTTCTGGATGATAAGAACACACGAATTCGCAAGAACGACCACCATAATATCATGTTGTCCTTTGTAAAAGAAGAGAAGGGAGTGAGAGGAGAGGCAAAGAGAAAGAATGTCTTTGTAAAAAGAGTCGTAAATTTTGCCATTTTAAATTTTATCGGTAAATGCGAGTCGAGTAAAAATACGAACATTGTATTCCTGTGTCGTAAAACAAACTCTTCAAAATGTCCGTATTACACATGTGCAGGTACTATTAGGAGGGTTAGCACGAAATCATTTGATACGATAAAGAAACTCTTCACCCCCGGACTTGAAAATCTGGAAATGGCAAAATAAGAGAAAACTTTTATTGCTAGAAAAAAAGCTTTTAAATATGGAGCTAGAAAACGATTCACAAATATTAATGTCTGAATTTTGAATATTTTCGAGCTGATATCGGCAAAATCGAAAATAAAAAGAACTTTCAAAATAATGGTTTTCATAATGTGATAATGCTTAGAAAGTCTACTGTTTTAATATGTAGGTGTCGGACGTAGGCACTATCTTGGATAACATTCGGTTGGCGGATGGGGTATAAAGTTTTATTGTAAAGCACTGCAGCAGGGTATTGTGGAATACTAACTTATTATGCCTCGGGTATGTTTCTACAATTTTATTTATCATCGAGTTCTTATCATGAGTGTTACTAATTTTCATTTAATGTTTTCCTTTCTGATAAAGTAGTGCCTGTTTTTCTCTGGAAATATTAATCTCCCAATTCGTGATCAGTGGCAGCTCTTAGGACTACTGCTGGTGGTATACGTGTCATTACATTTCCCCCTTCCTATTATGGCCAAATTCTAGTAATGGAACTTTGCTATAAAACATTACTTTCTTGGCACTCGATGTCTTTGCTTCGCCATTTCCTATTCAGCACTGCTCTGAAAAGAATGGTGACCATAATTCATGTCTACATTGTTTACCTCCTTCCCCCACTCACCCGTCGACACTACCGATATATTAATTCAATTCAGACTAATAAATTATTCATTAAACTCGAGATACAAGATCTGAGATAATAATTAATAGGAGAGAGAATTTTCTCTCCTTTCAACAGAACAATATTTTTTCTCCTTTCTTATTAGCTTTCCCATTCTTCTTCCTGTTTTTCTCCTCGAGCTCCATTTCTGATTATTCCATTTTCCTTTTCCTCTGTGTTATTAGCCAACCTTACATCCTGCTCCTTTGAATATCTTTTCCTAGGAAAGCTATACCTTGAGGATTATTTGCTCAAGTTCAGAGCTCATTAGGTATTCCGCACTCATTGCAATTATTCGTCCAATAAAATATTCATCAGAAGTAAAAAGCAGAAAAAAAATCTGTGCAATTGTGTAAATATTCTTTTCCGTGTGATTACAATGCTAATCTAGGTCGGTAACAAATTACTTGAAAATCCTGCAAAATTTAGAATAGGTATTTTTATGCCCCGATGAACTTTCATAATCTCGCCAGATAAAAGGGATTATGGTAACCAACTGTGTTATGTTTCTAGATCAAGATAGATAAATCTCACAATATGAGAGATACAAAGACTTCATCACCTCCACATATCTACGATAACTTTAGTTATGACAATATCTAGGTACTATAGAAAGCAAAAGGCCTTTGAAACATTTATAAATCAATTTAAAACCCTTTTGATGAACCTTATATTTCAAGTGGAATAATTATAAGCGTTCCCATACCTTCTCTTGAGTTTGTTATCACGTTATCAGGCTTACAAAGAGGCGCCGAAAGCATTGCAATCACAGTTTTCTATGAACCCAGAGGAGTACATAATTTCATTATTCAACAAAGAAAAGGCGCATCTCACAATAACCTCCGTAAAATATATTCAGTCTTTTTCCTTTGTTTGTAAAGGCACAAAAGATACACCATTAACTATTGATTTTATAGATGTTCTTATTATTCGTACATATTACTTTGAGAGAGAATAATGTTAGTGATACCTACAATATAGCTTCATAATCTCATTTCTAGCTCGATTGCCACGATCAACCTTTGAGACACTTACCCCCGTATGTATGAAATCTAAAGATAAACTTAAGTTTAACTTGAAATGAAAATCTTGCCAAATTTCATTAAATCTAGCCAGTTATCTCAAGAAATGACATGAAATTGGCAACATTGTTTGTCTTAAGTTAAACTTAAGTTTATCTTTAGATTTCATACATACGGGGGTAAGTGTCTCAAAGGTTGATCGTGGCAATCGAGCTAGAAATGAGATTATGAAGCTATATTGTAGGTATCACTAACATTATTCTCTCTCAAAGTAATATGTACGAATAATAAGAACATCTATAAAATCAATAGTTAATGGTGTATCTTTTGTGCCTTTACAAACAAAGGAAAAAGACTGAATATATTTTACGGAGGTTATTGTGAGATGCGCCTTTTCTTTGTTGAATAATGAAATTATGTACTCCTCTGGGTTCATAGAAAACTGTGATTGCAATGCTTTCGGCGCCTCTTTGTAAGCCTGATAACGTGATAACAAACTCAAGAGAAGGTATGGGAACGCTTATAATTATTCCACTTGAAATATATTTATTTCCTTTTTGGTAATTGCTTAATTTTCTCATCGCCTCTTTCTTTGATGTTTTCAGCAGTCATTGGAGTACTTCCCAGTTTCCTCTCCAAGTCTCTACCAACATAACTACAGTTAGAATTTTATTTATAGCCCAAGACAAACGTATTATTACGTACTACTAACTACTTCCTATTAGCCTATGTATTTATCACCTGTACGTTTTAACCGCAAGTGTTTTTATCGGATCTTTTAACAAGCAATGTTTATCTAACCTGAAGACTCACCTCCTAGTGGTTCAAGTCCCCTATATTTAGCTTGATAATAATCCTATATCTATGACTCCATTTTATACTCCAGACTCCACAGGTAGATAAATCCTATATAATTTGCTCCATTTATATTTAAATCGCAAATTTATACACTATGTAGTTATATGAGAAACATGTTATTTTCAGATAATCTGTCTGGCATTCCGTTTTCCTTCCTTTCTCTCCATTTTTCGCATTTCTCTCTCGTTATTTCTTGCTCCTTTTAACGCCTGCTTCGTTTAAGAAACTTTTCAACGGTTTCAAGATGAGACATGTGAAATTAAATTAAAGGTCGGGGGAGGAAGACAGAGAAGAGAAGATGTGGGAGAGAAAGAGAAGAGGGAGGAGAGAAAGAGAAGAAAGAAAAGTGCACTTTCCGGAGCATCATTATCTATTTATCTCATCGTTTCTGAACAAAGTTTTGTTTAGAAAATGCGAGAGCTACTTTCAAGCGTTGTTGACAGTTGTAGCAATTATTTTCATGCTGGGTGGATTATTTCGAAACTTCTCGGCACCAAGATTTCTCTCGGTTGTTTTGAAAGGATCTCTCCTGAACTCAAGGATATCTTCTCAACTCTTGAAAGACTCCCTTCAGATGAAGAAGAGCCGAGGGTATAGCCTCAGCTTGGGGTAAAGTCAGTTGTTTGAACTCAACAATATTGGATTTAGTTTGTCTGATTGTTCGACCATGGAACCTCGGATGGTTTGTTCAATTTTGATAAAACTTGGAAGATATTTTCAAAACTTGAAGGAAAGTTACTCTTTCGATTTTTGGCCGTTCGGGCTTTCGGCCCCCGTAGAAATTCCTTTTCCGAGTAACTTAACAACTAGGTCTCTAACTTCTTCTATCTGACTTTTGTAAACTTCAGGAATCATGGAGTTTTTTTATAGAGCTTCAGATAATTATTATAGTAAAGTATTATCCAGAAATAAATAACAGATAATATGCAACATATTGGTTTATATTGAACCGAGTCGCAAGAAACCGGCTCAATAATAAACCAGAAAACAATTTATGAAATAATACCTGCTGGGTTTTTAATTTATATTAATAATAGATACTAATTTAAAATTAATACGAAACATACGAAACTGAAACTCCGTAACACAATAACTATTATTGTAAAGTGAATTAAAAATAAAAATACAAATAACTATTTTTTTTTTAATAACCTTCAAAAATAACCACTGATTATTTCTTTAGAACTGAAACACAATAATTATCAAGGTATTTGATGAACTAAAACAAGACTAATTAATTAAAAACGCATGAAAAACACAAGCAAAAAGAAAACGTCGCAATTTTCCTGGTCTCTTCAGTTTTTTCACAGTTTTCCGCAAACTATGCGAAGAGGTACAGCTGATAACTGATAATAAAATTGTAAACACGATTAAAACCACACAACCCGCCAAATGATAAGAGAAAACGCGACTAGCAGATCTGCAAGGCGCAGGTCTGCAGTATCTTGGTACAGTGGTACCTGATAACCTGCAGATAGTGGGACTGTTCTGTTCTCTGTGTCGAGGTCTTGGGCTGAAGTTTCGCCAGAATGCCACTAGACTGCAACCTGATAACCTGCAGATAGTGGGACTGTTCTGTTCTCTGTGTCGAGGTCTTGGGCTGAAGTTTCGCCAGAATGCCACTAGACTGCAATTGAAGTATTTACTCCTCTACAGGGTGGGCACATTTGATGTGTACAAGAAACTAGTTCAATATGAGAAGAGGAAGGTTAGTAAGGAAGTACAGAAAGTGGAAGAAAAAGATTTGCAGAAGTTTCTCTGCCTGTTTGCTATCTTCGTGTTCACCCCCTATGATACAAGTAACGTATGATTCCATGTTCCCAGTATTTCATAAGATCAACCCCATCACTCATATCATCAAGCCAGACATTGTTATGAAACTGAACACTCCCAACACCCGCAGTGCTCATACTAAGAAACTAGTATACATTGCTGTCAATACCAATCATATCCATCGTCTCCAAGCTGTTGCATTTTCCGGGTTTTGAGCCCTTGATCTTTAGTTTTGAAGTTCAACTATCTACCGATATTTTTTACAACCAAAATGTCTCGGAACCTAAATTAATTTTATTTGAAAGAAAGCTAAAGATGCAAGACAAGAACGTATTTGTATGAATGCCTGGTATTTCATTAAGTATGCAATGTGCAACGCATTTTATACTTGTGCAATATCGTCAAGTGGTGGAGATGTCAAGTCACCGAGTTAAGAATGTGACGGAGGGAATATAGTCTGTATTGAGTGAGGTCTTTTGTTTCCCTCCTCTAACGTGCCTTTTCCCCAGACAGTGGTGAGAGAGAGATTTTTCAAAGAGAAATACGAGTTTTTCGAATTTTACAAGAAAACACTTTTTACAGCTGTTCCATTTTCCGGGTTTTGAGCCCTTGATCTTTGGTTTTGAAGTTCAACTATGTATCTACCGATATTTTTTTACAACCAAAATGTCTCGGAACCTAAATTAATTTTATTTGAATGAAAGCTAGAGATGCAAGACGAGAACGTATTTGTATTAATGCCTGGTATTTCATTAGGTATGCAATGTGCAACGCATTTTATACTTGTGCAATATCGTCAAGTGGTGGAGATGTCAAGTCACCGAGTTAAGAATTCAAACTCACTTGTTTCGTTGAATGGAAAATCTTACCTGGTTTGCAATATTCTAATAAATAATTCAATATATTCTAATAAATAATTGAAGAATATCACCTAAATCCTTAACAGAAAGTCAGAAGGTAAAGTACACCAGAATAAATGTAAATTGACATCGAGAAGAGATTCAAATTCTATCAATGCAATATCTCCCACGTGTGTACCTGGCAAAAGATATCCCCAAAAAATAAAAACCAAGTCAAGTAGAGTACTTGAAATCATTGCATGTCTCATTGATATTTAGGTTGCTAGAGATAACAGACTTACTGAAAACATTCAATGCATTACACAATAACATGATGACATGGTAGGAGAGGTGTATGACCTCTATGTACGAAATACACCAACACACAAAGTTTGCACAGAAATATATGAAATTGAACAATGAACAAGTAGGTACGAAAGCATTATTAGAAATTACAATTTAAAAAGTAACAAAGCCACTAACGGAGGGAATATTGTCTGTATTGAGTGAGGTCTTTTGTTTCCCTCCTCTAACGTGCCTTTTCCCCAGACAGTGGTGGGAGAGAGATTTTTCAAAGAGAAATATGGGTTTTTCGAATTTTACAAGAAAACACTTTTTACAGCTGTTGCATTTTCCGGGTTTTGAGCCCTTGATCTTTGGTTTTGAAGTTCAACTATGTATCTACCGATATTTTTTTACAACCAAAATGTCTCGGAACCTAAATTAATTTTATTTGAATGAAAGCTAAAGATGCAAGACGAGAACGTATTTGTATGAATGCCTGGTATTTCATTAAGTATGCAATGTGCAACGCATTTTATACATGTGTAATATCGTCAAGTGGTGGAGATGTCAAGTCACCGAGTTAAGAATTCAAACTCACTTGTTTCGTTGAATGGAAAATCTTACCTGGTTTGTTACTTGATTATCGAGTACTCTGGTGGGCGTGGTGGTGGTATCTTTACATGAGGAGGGAGGGGGTAGGATGAGTTCTCCCTCCACTATTTCTTTGAGCTGAGGAGGAGAGGGAGGGGGAGGCAAATCCTCGTCTGTGTGAAACCGGTTGGTTTTCTGAAACAGAAGAAACGGGACAGTGGGTTAAATAGACAGAAAATTGGTAAGACATGGTACTATAGAAAGCAAAAGGCCTTTGAAACATTTATAAATCAATTTAAAACCCTTTTGATGAACCTATATTTCAGGATATTGGTAGAAAGTGATGCTCATACGGCTCATACCTAACTTGAAATTCTAATTGAATCAATGATCAAAGGACACTAACCCCCGTATGTATGAAATCTAAAGATAAACTTAAGTTTAACTTGAAATGAAAATCTTGCCAAATTTCATTAAATCTAGCCAGTTATCTCAAGAAATGACATGAAATTGGCAACATTGTTTGTCTTAAGTTAAACTTAAGTTTATCTTTAGATTTCATACATACGGGGGTAAGTGTCTCAAAGGTTGATCGTGGCAATCGAGCTAGAAATGAGATTATGAAGCTATATTGTAGGTATCACTAACATTATTCTCTCTCAAAGTAATATGTACGAATAATAAGAACATCTATAAAATCAATAGTTAATGGTGTATCTTTTGTGCCTTTACAAACAAAGGAAAAAGACTGAATATATTTTACGGAGGTTATTGTGAGATGCGCCTTTTCTTTGTTGAATAATGAAATTATGTACTCCTCTGGGTTCATAGAAAACTGTGATTGCAATGCTTTCGGCGCCTCTTTGTAAGCCTGATAACGTGGGTAAGACATGAAAATTTGGAAAAAAAAAATAATTTGTTTGAATTTGAACTACTGTTGCTTACTCTGTAACTCTCAATGTAGCTCCTGAAATTCAAACCAAATTAAGTTCAATTAAGAATCCAATGTTCTGGAAATTTCATTACACTACTGTCGTCCTTGTAAGTTATGAATGAATTTGCCTAAACTCTACTTGAAACACGTTTTTGAGTAGGGTTTTGGGCCCCTCTAGGCTTCACTAAAGTTCACAGCAGTAACTTCGGTCAAAGGTGTTCACCATATGACCTACTAAAGCAAGTAACTCTAAATACCTATGTCAACTGCAAAATAGGTGCAGAGTTTGCTATTCAAGCACAACAAGAGACGGAGAGGAGGAGGCTGAAAAAAATCTCACCCTAACATTTTATGGATTTGTGCCAAAAAAGTAGTTGTGCAAATATTTGCACAAAAGATTCAAGCATGTTTTGAAAAAAGTAAAAAAGAGAGAAAATCCAGATAATATGACAACGGACCAGCTTGTAAATGTAAACAGACAACGAAAACTTTTTAGAACATAAACCAGTTTTGGCACAAAAGGAAGGACAACTAATGTGGGAAAACTTTTGCCTTCGTATTACGAATATGACCTTTGGTGACACACAGCTTTGCATATTTCCGATGCTCTACATTTTGTTATAACAAAAGATCAAAATCTTATAAGATCTTGGGAAAATCATAATGGTGAACGGTTTTTTTTTTACCAGTTTTCCGTTAAGATCAGAAAACCTACGTATATTAGCGTCAGAAGGTGAACCTTAACAAACAGGTTCTGTTAAGCTTTTAGAGAATAAGATACCTACCTATACATACATAGATCGAATTTCACGATTATGCTCACAAAAATTAATGGAGATTTTAAGATTAGCGACAAAAAGAAAGAATCCATTCAAGGAGAATGCTATGTAAAGTTTAAGTGAACATACCCACTTAGTCACTCTCTCATTTCCCTGTCTCCCCCATGTTTCTTTATTCCCTCTCCCTTTGTTTCTCTTATTTCTTTCTTCCCCTCCAATAATTTCATGATTAGGCACCCGAGATGGGAAAGGGGGAGGACGAATAAATATACACTCTGCTTGAAATGAATGTCAATAGAGAGGTAACTAAGGACTGTTAGAATGTATGTGTTTGAGAGAGAGGGAGGAGGGAGAGAGCTGGTTGGAGGAAAAAGGGAGAGAGAGAGAAGGATAGGAAGGAATGGAGAAAGAGAGAAGAGAAGCATTAAGTATCACTTAATGCTTCTCTTCTCTCTCTCTCTCTCTCTCTTATTCCATTCATCTAACCCAAATATTTTCGATGGCGCCAGAATAAATCCCATAGTCCAATTCCAGCCCTTATTCCATTCATCTAACCCAAATATTTTCGATGGCGCCAGAATAAATCCCATAGTCCAATTCCAGCCCCGATTTTGTCCTAATACTAATGACTAATCAATGTAAACGTCCCTCCTCTCTCTTTCTCTTCCCTAATTTGACACACTCACTCACTCTCTCTCTCTCTCTTTATTCCTCTTTCCACTCTAGGGCACTCTTTTCGTTTCTCTTCATTCAACATACCTTTTCTTATTTTGCAATTAAATTTCCCTATAAACTCCTCTTTCTCTCTCTCTCTCTCTCTCTCTCTCTCTCTCTCTCTTCCCTTTTATATATCCCTCTATTTTATCGTGTATCAAGGGCATGTTCTCTCTCTCTCTCTTGTTCGTGACTACCTGTTCTTTTGTTCAATTTAGAACAAAGCGTCCCTCTCTGTCTCTCTCTAACAATCTCCCGCTTTTCTTACTCACTCCCCTATCTATGTCTTTCAATCTCTCTCACTGATTTAATTATGTTTGAAAAAGACAGGCTGATTAGTGCACAGACTTTGTCTAATAAAGAAAGAAAAATGGAGAAAGAAAAATGGAGAGAGAGAGAGAGAGAGAGAGAGAGAGAGAGAGAGAGTTATTCATTGAAAATCGACATTATGTTTTGAATGACACAGATGCTTGGGGAGGAAGGGAGAGGGAGAGAGAGAGAAAGAAGTGTCAAAAACATTATTAATTTTGACACGGTGTCCTAAAATTGTTGGTAAGAAAGAGGGAGAAAAACAGAAGAGGGAGGAAGGTAAGAGGGTAGAGAGAGAGGAAGAACAAAATTACACATCGTCACCCTCGAAGGTGATCTTTATGGGAAGAAGGGAGGGATAGAGAAGAGGAGGATGGAGAAGAGGAACGTAGAGAGAGCTGTTCATTGAATAAATAAAATGGGGATGAAAGAGTGAGGTCAGAGGGAGAGAAATAATAATTACTTCCTTTAATATTCATAGCAAGTAACCCTCCTTTTTAGCCCGTCCTTCCTTTATTATTACGATAGTAATAAACAAAGGTATAAGGGACGGGCTATTGTGTTCGCTTCGGTGTCGTCTGTCTGTCGGTCTGTCCCCATAGAAGGACTTATCCAAACCTGGTCGACCTATATATCAAATTAAAGGCCTTTTTACCAGGAACACGAAAGTGGTGGTGCAAATTTTGTCCAGAAAACCATAAAGCCCAAAAAAAAAACTGTTTTTTTTTTAGTTTAACAAAAAACTGGTTAAAAAAAAAAAAAAATCACATTTTCTCTCACAAATGAGCTCTGATCTTGAAATTTGTCGCGACGACCTATGAACTCAAAGCGAGAAAGTTTTATGTAGATAACACTTCAGTCGTTAATTTAAGACCGGTTTCAGCATCATCTATGTTAAGCTACGCCGAGCAAGGCCAATAAATGGATGGGTGACTTAAGCATTTTTGGTAGTTATTAGGAAACATAAAAGGACTAGAGGGAGAACGGGCTCTAGTCTTGATTTTGAATCATTACATGAAAGTAAAATCAAAAATCAAATCAACAATAATAATAATAATAATAAACTGAATATTAAACAAATTAGGTAGGGACATTACATAGGTACTGATTTTCTTTAACCACGATCGAATAAACTACGGGCTAAAAAATTCCCGGAGGGACGGGCCCAGCTTGTTTCCACTTTCATTACAATATGTTTGGATACGACACTGGCCACTTTCCTCGTATGTATGACTATGCACTATGTTGAGTTTATTGTTTTTCAATGCTTTGTGTACTTTTGTTTTGGTTTATTTATTTTAATTGCCCACATAAATATCCACACTCAACTATTGTGTTTGTTTTACATACTTTGTGGCTAGTATGTACCCATCTTTGTAAAATTAAAGTAAACATCACCAATAAATTAAATATGTTATGGCCGAAAAAGGTGAAATACAAGGTGGTGTCTTGTGATTTGAGTGATTTCTCAAAATTGCTTTTATTTGCTTGGAGTAAATAGGATACCTTCGTGATTTATGGATTCTTTTCTAGTGTTTATTTCTCGGGCACAAAACAGTCAAAGAAACTGTCCGTCAAGATGATGAAAAGAAAAAGCACTGGGAAAGTGAAACAGATCAAGAAGGTACGGTTTTGTGAAGATATCAGTATGGCATACTGCTGTGACGATCTGTCCACTGTGACTCAATCTGATGAAGACAATAAAAAAAGTAATGATAGTAATCACAGAAATATTAACTACCGAGAGAAACAACCTCATGCTGAAAATAATCACAAGGAGGAGATAAGTTCTAATACCGAGTCCTTACTCTCTGAACCTCAGCATGATGGTGATCCAGGACCACATGACCGCCTCAACCAAACTTATCATAAACTCAAAGGTCAACTGAAAGAAGTCCAAATGCAGTTAAGTGAGAACCCTCGTGTTGGAAGATTGAAGTTAACCCTATTCATAATAGCGCTGTACTCAAGAAATATAGAACTCATGAAACCATTCCCAAAGTTCCTAATGAAAGGTTACAAGCCAGACATACCACGGGCTAAACTCCTCATGAGTAACATGCCAAATCTCAACCACATCCTATCCTACTCTCGCTGTGAGTTTTATACAAACTATTTGGCCATCCAGTTCTTACATTGGCTCACTGTAGAGATGATAACACCCCCTATGATACAAGTAACGTATGATTCCATGTTCCCAGTGTTTCATAAGATCAACCCCATCACGCATATCATCAAGCCAGACATTGTCATGAAACTGAACACTCCCAACACCCGCAGTGCTCATACTAAGAAACTAGTATACATTGCTGTCAATACCAATCATATCCATCGTCTCCTACACTATGGCATGGAAAGCTTACTGGACAAGAACCAAACTACTATCTGTGCCACTAACAACGCTTTGGTGAACTTTAAGATCATAGAGAAACCAGATCAAACTCAGATGGAATGCTCAGACATAGACTACATTACACTAATCATTGCTGAGTTAGCACTGGACAGGTCAACAGAGATATTCCATGGAAGACTTAATGTCCATGACAAGAGCTATCTAGTGTCCAACCCTAGGATGTTGACATTGAAGTATTTACTCCTCTACAGGGTGGGCACATTTGATGTGTACAAGAAACTAGTTCAATATGAGAAGAGGAAGGTTAGTAAGGAAGTACAGAAAGTGGAAGAAAAAGATTTGCAGAAGTTTCTCTGCCTGTTTGCTATCTTCGTGTTTACCACACTCATTCTCATCACATTATTCTCTCCTGAATAGAGGACAAAATAAAGTCTACCAAGCTTTGGGAAGGCAGAACAAAGCGTTATCTTTTGTTTCTAAAGCTACGGATTTTAAAAGAAAATGTTTTTTATGCTTTGAAATACATTAAATTGAAAACGAACCCATAAAGGTAATCCTTCAATACAGGAAATACGTATATTCAACACAAATGCATTCAGGGGAATGTGCGTAGATATTACAATGAATAATGGTGATCCTTTTCCGATAAACAGTCCTTGCTATGTTAAAACACATTATATAAGCTTTCAAAAACGTATTGAATTAAAACTAACCCTATGAGTCGAACTGATGATGGCTGCAACTAAAATAGTGCAGAGCCGACATACTAGAAAAACATCTGCTGAGTGCTGATGATTTCTGAATGTGGTTTCACCGGCTAGGAAAAGTAGAGCAAGTAATGAGTCAAACATAAATTTCTTTAATGAATACTTTGTGTTTGTGCCATTATAAATGAATGTATACTTACAATTAGACCTCTTCACTAACCCATAGATTCCAGACATACCCTGTACATTTGGTTAGTGAAAAAAAAGAACTGCTGCGTGTAGCAATAGCAAAAGAAATACATCATAAAAGAAAACAGAAAATCATTAAAATTGAAGAGAGAGAGGAAAACAAGCTGGGTCCGTCCCTCCGGAAATTTGTGCATACGAAGCCCCAGGAGCGCTGCGCGCTCCTGGGGCTTCGCGCGGTTGTGCAATGTGCATGCAGTCGCGCTTCGCGCTCCTTTTTTACGGTCGCGCTGCGCGCTCCCTGGGCTTCGTGCTCCCTTGTTTAGGGTCGCGCTTCGCGCTCCCTATTACTACATAATATATGTGCCTACATACTTTCATGTAATTATTTAAAATCAAGACTAGAGCCCGTTCTGCCTTTATTCCTTTTAATGTTTCCTAATAGATAACTACCAATATGATGCTTAAGTCACCAATCCATTTACTGGCCTTGCCCGGCCTAGCTTATCATAGATGACGCTGAAACCGGTCTTAAATATTAACGACTGAAGTGTTATCTAAAACTTTCTCGCTTTGAGTTCATAGGTCGTCGCGACAAATTTCAAGATCAGAGCTCATTTGTGTGAGAAAATGTGAAAAAATCCCAAAAAAAACCTTTATTCTGGTTTGTTCTCTTTATTGTTCTCTAGACAAAATTTGCACCACCACTTTCGTGTTCCTGGTAAAAAGACCTCCTTTATTCTGGTTTGTTCTCTTTATTGTTCTCTAGACAAAATTTGCACCACCACTTTCGTGTTCCTGGTAAAAAGACCTTTAATTTGATATATAGGTCGACCAGGTTTGGATAAGTCCTTCTATGGGAACAGACAGACAGGCAGACTGACAGACAGACGACACCGAAGCGAATACAATTGTCCGTCCACTATACCTTTTATTATTACTATTGTAATTTAATAAAGGAAGGACGGACTAAAAGAAGAAGAAGAAGGCCAAAGTGAAAAACGTTTCATAAAAAAAAAATTTCGTGTGAAAGTGAGAATTTTTTTATAGGTCGTAAAAACTTGCGTTGAGGGGCTAACCCAGCTTTCCCTCTCGAAATTGTTTATCTCGATTTATCAGTAAACAAATTTATTCACCGAAAAAAGTTCTTTTGTTTAGATTCAACGACCATAAATCTAATATCACATAATCTGTAACGTAAAGGTATAGGATAGGAGATGGGTTCTGAATTCACTTAGAACCTTTGGGGCCTGATGATAATCTTACTGGCCTAGCAAAGAGGAGGTTCGCGATCGAATCCCGGAGCGGTACCCAAACAATAATTGGACCAATAAATAACCTACATATTACCGAGAGCTTTTTTAAAGAAATATAATTTACATGATTCTAGCAGGCAATATTATGGCGAAGTAAGTAGGTAGGTGGATTGTTATTATTGTTGTGTTTTTATGCTTATAAAATAAATAATGATATGAAAAAAGTCCACACTTTTAATTAAAAAGATAAATCTCACAGCTCCCGTTTTTTCCGAGTGCTAATTTTTCCCCAGATTTAATAAAAATATGTTAATAATAAT
>NW_007378452.1:77786-110434 GCF_000475195.1 Diaphorina citri
TACTATAGAAAGCAAAAGGCCTTTGAAACATTTATAAATCAATTTAAAACCCTTTTGATGAACCTGTATTTCAGTATATTGGTAGAAAGTGATGCTCATACCTAACATGGAATTCTAATTGAATCAATGATCAAAGGACACTAAGTGTCTCGAAGGTTGATCGTGGCAATCGAGCTAGAAATGAGATTATGAAGCTATATTGTAGGTATCACTAACATTGTTCCCTCTCAAAGTAATATGTACGAATAATAAGAACATCTATAAAATCAATAGTAAATGGTTTATCTTTTGTGCCTTTACAAACAAAGGACAAAGACTGAATATATTTTACGGAGGTTATTGTGAGATGCGCCTTTTCTTTATTGAATAATGAAATTATGTACTCCTCTGGGTTCATAGAAAACTGTGATTGCAATGCTTTCGGCGCCTCTTTGTAAGCCTGAAAACAATCCAGATAATATGACAACGGACCAGCTTGTAAAGGTAAACAGACAACGAAAACTTTTTAGAACATAAACCAGTTTTGGCACAAAAGGAAGGACAACTAATGGGAAAACTTTTGCTTTCGTATTACGAATATGACCTTTGGCGACACACAGCTTTGCATATTTCCGATGCTCTACATTTTGTTATAACAAGAGATCAAAATCTAATAAGATCTTGGGAAAATCATAATGGTGAACTGTTTTTTACCAGTTTTCCGTCAAGATCAGAAAACCTACGTATTAGCGTCAGAAGGTGAACCTTAACAAACAGGTTCTGTTAAGCTTTTAGAGAATAAGATACCTACCTACATACATAGATCGAATTTCACGATTATGCTCACAAAAATTAATGGAGATTTTAAGATTAGTGACAAAAAGAAAGAATCCATTCAAGGAGAATGCTATGTAAAGTTTAAGTGAACATACTCACTTAATCACTCTCTCATTTCCCTGTCTCCCCCATGTTTCTTTATTTCCTCTTCCTTTGTTTCTCTTATTTCTTTCTCCCTCTCCAATAATTTCATGATTAGGCACCCGAGATGGGAAAGGGGGAGGACGAATAAATATACACTCTGCTTGAAATGAATGTCAATAGAGAGGTAACTAATGACTGTTAGAATGTATGTGTTTGAGAGAGAGGAAGGAGGGAGAGAGCTGGTTGGAGGAAAAGGGAGAGAGAGAGAGAAGGATAGGAAGGAGTGGAGAAAGAGAGACTCATTAAGTATCACTAGTTCTCTCTCTCTCTCTTATTCCATTTATCTAACCCAAATATTTTCGATGGCGCCAGAATAAATCCCATAGTCCAATTCCAGCCCTGATCTTATTAAATATCAAGACATGCCCAATAAATAAAATAATTGTACATAATATGCATTATGAGGGCGATGGCATGGAATGTACAACGGAGAACGATTTATACAGGGTAACGTCTGTGCCACATTGAACAACATCTTAGTTCAAAATATTGGGGATGTCTGTAGTCCGTTCTGAGTAAAATTTTGTCAAAATATTTTCTAACATCAAATAATTATATTATCATCTTCGATTTCGTTGATGATAATCTGTGTACCTTATACTGGTAAAAATGAATGAAAGAATCGCCTTTGAACACCCTGTGAATAAAGCGACTTGACCAATAATCTCGTCGCTTTGTTTGATAACGATGAACATTTTAATCCAAATAAACAGGTGGTATTGTTGCTATCTATGATTGAAGTGGGCACTGTCCCATCCTATAAGTACATCTAGATGAATATAAATACATCTATCTACATACAAGTGTATTATGTATCATAGACCTAAATTAAATTATAATTGCTAATGCCTTTATCTCCACATGCATTTAAATACATTAGCCTTCTATTTAATTAAATTTATGTACGATGTGTATAGTGTAGTGTAGTGTAGTGTAGATCATTCATTAACCGACGGACGTTCTTGCATTAACGTATGTAATGGCTTTATGAATTCTAATTTATGTTGATCATTCATTAACCGACGGACGTTCTTGCATTAACGTATGTAATGGCTTTATGAATTCTAATTTATGTTGAATATACTTGAATTTTGAAACGGTCAGATAGATAAATACCTTTACATATAAATTCAGAAACACTGTAGCTCTTTTAACCTTTAGAAAACTGAAACATGGCCTTGAACTTCTGTTTGATTGATAGGGGTTTAACGTCTTTGTATAACTACTAAGGTTTATAGTCAAGGCGATTTACTTTAGATTCGGCAAGCTACTCGCCTCCTCACATTGACCTCACCCAGTAAGACTGGGTCTGGGAAAGGCCAACGGGCAAAAAAAAAAAAAAAAAAAATGTTTTAGGATTTTTAAATACATTTTTCCTAGTAGGTAGGTATCCTTATCACAAGCCACGACAATGGAAAAGAAAGTTCCTTTTTGTGTTCAACCAAACCTTATAATAACACTGGTCACTGCTCATTTGTGACACTCTTTTTTGTAGCAATTTTTCATTGTCGTGGCTTCTGAACTAGTACCTTTTTTTAGACAGGGATACTGAGACAACCACCCATCGAAGTTTTTACAGATATAGGCCATGCACACCCAAGTAGGGCGGCATTCAAATTTCGAACCGCTTTCGTTTTTCCTACAACTAATTGGGCCGAAAATATCCCTCTCCTCCACTTCCGCCTCCCAAAGGTAATTCATCATTTTTATTACGTCAAAATATTAGAAGGTAAAGAGGGAGGGAGTGGTCCTGGGTATGAAACCCCATGGGGTATTATATCTCTTGGTGAGCAAGAGAGAGAGAGGCGGGGGGGGGGAAGGACAGAAATAGGGAGGGAGGAGCAATATAATATCTCCTCGGGAAAGAAAGAAACGGTTGATTTTTGTGTGGAGCTTTGACGGAATAGATATTGCACTCCTCTCTCTCTCTCTATCTCCCTCCTAGCGAGGAACGTTACAAAGAGGGAGAGCGAGAGAGAAAGAAGGGATAAATATTTGTTTTCCAATGGACAACTTGACTTAACAATTTCAAAAACTTTTTCTAAATATTTCATTTTAGAATAGAATGTTTACAATCGAACTTTAGAACTCAGTTTGCAATTTGCTCGAGTAAAGGGATTTTGTCCCATTCGCGACAGAAAAGTCCCTCAAATCCAGCCAAAGGCTGGATTAGGGAGCTAGTCGAAATAGCGGTCATGTCAAACCAAAGGGTAATACTATGTGTGATATGTTTGATGCTTTCTAAGAGAATAAGCTCTTGGAGTAAAGAGAAAATCCATAACTGGTACTGCTATGTATGGGTACGTTTGTAAATTTACAAGGCACATACGTCAATGCTTCACCTAAGCTATATACCCTGGGAATACCCCTTTACACAATGAAACAACCCCTGGGTAACTAAATAAAGAAATGATCAATCATTTTGATAGTGAAACTGATATTGACGTTAGAACTCGATTAAGATTTATTATCGGGACGTCCAACTTTGGAAGTTTCTTTTAAATACCCAAATAGGTAACTGAAAAAGTTACTGAACTCACTGAAAAAGTTTTGAGTGAAAAGAGTTATGGCTGGGCAAGTTTTGCGGATTTAGAAAGTGAAAGTTTTAACTGATATAGGAATTAGTGGATTATATCTAGGTTTTAAAGAGGTATAGTAATTGGTGGATGTACGGATTTTTCCCATTTGCCTGATGGAATTGGAGGATGAACAGGTTTTACTGATTTAGGAAACAGTGGATGTGTCCGTTTTCCCCTTACAAGAATTTCATTAGATAAACACGTTTTACTGATGTAGGGTTTGGTGGATGTGCACTTTTTACTGATGTAGAAAATAGTTGAAAGTCTCAAGAGCTATTTACACGAATCATTTCCAATGGAACAGGACACACCCTGTCATAGTAACTTGCCGTTTGCGTTACTTCTAATACAAATCTCTTTCTTAATGACCTTTGTAAACACGAAATACACATTATTCTGACGCCCTTAGTCTCTTATTGTTAGATGGGAAATCCGGAACTAAAGTAACAAAGGTCATTTTCCCTTCTTAACAGTTGGGCTCGGAAAAAAATCTCATACCATTGAAATCATTTCTCAACCCAAAATATGAGTATTCAATAGAACACGTAAGCTCGGAGAAAACTCAAGAAGACTTTTTAATTAAAATAATATTAATAACAACGTAGAGTAGGTACATTGTTATCAATAAACTTCATCTTCAAACGTTTTAATATAGGTAGGAGGTACCTATAGATATAGAAGAAAGGTACTTTCAAAAAGTTTTAAAAAAAGAAGACTTTTAAGAATTAAAATGCACTCAAAACTAAAAACAAAACAGTGACAATCTAAAAGAACACCATTTGTCTTAAAAAACATAAGCTAACGATGGAAATTTAATCGGCACATTCTCGTACTACCTACAATTTTTCATATCACTTAAAATAAATAAACAATTAACTGTTGAATTTCCCGGTCAACCGATGTGATAACGCAAACAGATTGTTGAGAATACTAAAAGCTGTTCAATGGAACAAAACAATATCAGAAAATATCGCGCCGGTACCTTGATGTTTCCATGGTAACGACGCTATATTTTCTTTTCGCGTTTTATCTTCGTGTTTTTTATTTAATTATTTATTTAAAGACAAGTTATAGAAATTGTTTTTTGTAAAAATGTTTTGCCAAAAAAGCTTAGCAGATCTCCCGCACATGTCTCCTTTTAATCTTTTCTCATTTCCCCAACGGCTTGAAGAAAATTAGAATTTCGTCTCGACAAAAAATACATTTCATTCTGGTTTCTCCCGTTTATAATTTTCATTCCGAATGAGAAAATATCCTGAAATACTTCCTTTTATCTTGAGAATTCTATTTAACCCTTGTTTATAGTCTAATTTTTACTTGTCGTTCCATTTCCTTCCCGCATTCCTGTTGGTTCAAATTCCTTTCATTATCCCATTTCAACTAAAGGAATGGAGGAAACCATTTAAAATTGTGCAAAGAAAAGAGGAGTTATTTTTGTTTGGTCAATTCCTTTGGAAATTGAAGTGCTTCTGCTTTTGACAAAACCTATTTACAACATGAATCGTATTCAGTACCAAGCGCCAAGAATACTGAAAAAGAGCAAATAAAGAAGGAGCTTTAAGGGTGAAAATGACATTACGTGAAAATTCGAGAACTGAATGGGTCTGGGGAAGATGTTATTCCGAAAATAAAGTGAGAGATGGAGAATCCTATTTCTAAAAGACAGAGACATATCTTTTGTCTTTGCTTGCACCGAAATGATTACAAGCTTTCCCAGATGTCTTTGACATTATGTTGGAAACCTGAATGCCTGGATTAGAGAGCTGATGATATACCTAATGAATCGTAAGCTTTTGAATCTGGACCCAATTTTTTCCCGAATTCGGATATGTTACCCGAATCATCTAAAATGAAATATTACTGGCATGAATTTGAGACGGATGAGGGCCTTCGGAAAATTCTCCCCAGCAGATAAGTTGACGACTATCATGCCATGTAAAGTTCTTTTCGTTTTAAACTTGTTTTTATTTTTACTACAGTGTGTACGGGCAGACATTTTGTGTCAAACGTTGGGATGTCTCAAGTCTGCCGAGGATATCAAGGCCAATATGGATCCTGGTGTGCAACCCTGCGACAACTTTTACAAATTTGCCTGCGGTAACTTTTTAAAAACGTCAGTGATTCCACCTGATCGCGCTTCCGTTAGTACTTTTTCCAAAATAGAGGACCGATTGTCGAGTCAAATCAAAACTGTTCTGGAGGAACCTCAGAGTGCGTCCGGTCCACATATATTCAATCTCATGAAGAAGTTCTATGCTACTTGTATGGACGAGGATACTCTGGACAAGCTAGGGGTGCAGCCAATGAAAGTTATCATAGAACAGTTGGGAGGATTACCAGTGGTAGATGGAGACAGATGGGATTCCTCAAGATTCTCATGGATCAACACAACCTACAAGTTACGAGACCTGGGATTCAATCATAACCTTCTCATCAATATAGGTGAATGAAAATTTCAATTTCATTATTTTTAAATTTTCTCATTCAAAACCCCATCTTCCTCTTTACATTCATAATTTTAAATCTAACGACAGGTTCCACAAACTATTTAGCTTAATCTCGTTAAATTTAACGCTTTTTAATCATTTCGTTTAGTGTTAGGATTTTAAATGGATATTATAGAAAACACATTTTTAGCAATCAACATGTTATTTTTGATATTCCTTTCCCCAAAGTCTTCTGCAAGCAAACCCAACACCCCATTAACACTACCCAAATTCCAGGTGCTGGACCAGATTTCAAAAATTCCACCAGAAGACGACTGCTTATCGATCAAGTCGACTTGAAACCTCTGGAAGACTTCTTGAGAGAAGGTTGGAGGAACAAAAACGTCCGGGCATACCATTCATACATGGTCAAAACAGCAGTTCTCTTTGGGGCACCAGTCAGCAGAGCATTCCGAGAGCTAAAGGATTCAATAGATTTCGAAATAACAATGACCAAGTTTATAGTACCCGATCAGGAACTGAGAAACTTGTCCTACTTGTACAACTTGATGTCGGTGCATACTTTGAACAAGTACTATCCTTCCATACCCTGGTGAGTTTCTACCTGGAGATTGACGGGCCGAGTCTTAACAAAAAGTAAGTTTGCAAACGACCTCCAACAGGACTCATTTTCTTCTCGTGACAATTCTAGGCTCGAATTTCTGAACAGAATAATTGGTCCGAAAATTTCCATCGATTCAGAAGAATTGGTGATGGTCACTCAGCCGAAATACATGTCTAGTATAGAGCGACTTGTGCAAATAACACCGAAAAGAATATTGGCAAACTATATGCTCATGCAAACCGTTCTTTCCTCAAGCGCTTACTTGTGCAAGAGTGCCCGTCGCCCTTACCACGACTTCAAATATGTCCTCACAGGTAATAAATATGTCTGAGGAATAATTTATGTAGGTATTGTGCCTAGTTGGGCCTTATGAATTAATAGGGATATTGCGTTTTACATTTTACTACAAAGGGCTGTTGAAAATCTTATAGCATATTTGAGAGAAATACTATGAAAATATGGAGGAGGCAAGGAACTTCGTGAGGGAAACACCAAAGGGACCCGTTGAAATGTAATGTTAACATCACACGACACGACATCGTATTTCACTTCTTAAAATGAACAAAGCATTTTCAGAATTAATTTATGGGACAAGGGAAAATATTAACTAATGAAATAAAATTATGAAAATGAGTCATGTTGAGCGCCTGTTAATTAGACAAAGGACTTGTTCATATATTGATGTTAGCATATTCTGACGGATTTTTGTTGAAAAATTGAACAAATGAATGGAAAATCAGGGTTAAAAAATGGGGTTAATTTTGCGTGCGTACATTTGAGAGCCTTGTTTAGCCCCGAGGACAAACAACAAATGGCCTCCGGCACGCATACCCTCTTTCCTACACAAAATAAAGTACATACCATTCTCTTAACGTTCTCCAGGCGTCAATTCAACTCGAATTCGTTCTCAAAGGTGCGTGGATGAGGTTGCTGAAAAGTTTTCCCTGGCAGTAGGCTCACTGTATGTCCGCCATTTCTTTGATCGAACATCGAAAGAAAATGCTTTGGAATTGGTGAACAACTTAAGACAAGAGATGGACTATATCTTGCAGAATGTATCTTGGATGGATCCTCAAACAAAAAAGAATGCCTTGGAGAAATCCAAAGTTCTCAAAGTGCACATTGGCTATCCAGATGAATTACTAGATGATGACAAGATAGATCTTCACTACAAAGATCTTCGGATAGGTAAACAGTCACACTATCATTGGGTGTCAATAAAAGCAATTACAGGTAAAAGAACACAGAAAAACTTTCTAGTTAGAAACAGACAAGGTAGGGTACCTAAAATGCATTGGGACAAAAATAAATCATCTCATTCTTCCAGATTTATTTTGTTCTAGATATTATATCTAGTAAGTAAAGCAAATATTGCCATGTCACCAATTTCCTAAACGTGAGTTTCTCTTTTTCATTCTTTCTAAAAAAGAAAGGTGGTAAAAACAAACGGGGAGCGAACAAATTCTGATAAATTGATTTGGCACGAAAATGCTAAAACTTTCATTTCCGTAACATCACGTGAAAGCTAGTTAAGAGCAACTGGGAGTTCAGTAGAAAGTTTTTCGGAAAAGTGTGCTTGCTTTCTAGATAAATTCATATATGAAAACCTGAGCCAGCCCGTTCCTCTTCTTCTCCCGCTTCCACATTTAATAAAGAGAAGATGTGGAGAACATTTTTCACTCCAATAAGCTTTTTATTTCACATTACATTAGAAAAAAAAAATCTGGTGTGAATAAAGAGAAGATGTGGAGAACATTTTTCACTCCAATAAGCTTTTTATTTCACATTACATTAGAAAAAAAAAATCTGGTGTGAACATCACACGACTTTCCTTATCCTATTGAATGATGCTTATTTTTATGTTCTATAGTAACTTTTACAATATCTCTAACCGTTTAGTCAGTATACGTATAGCTGAAAACCGCCAAAAAACGGTCGAAATCTGTCCAAAAGCGGTCAAAATACCGCCAAGCGCAGCAACCATCTCAACCAAACATTTTGTGTTGCTTACTTGTAATATTTGTGAACTACATACCAAATTTCAAGTCTCTAGCTCATACCGTTCCCGAGATATTGTTAAATTACACCGAAAACCACCAAAAAGCGGTAAAATGCCGCCAACCGTTGCACCAGTCTTAACCAAAATTTCGTGTCGCATCCTTGTCACATTTGACATCTACATACCAAATTTCAAGTCTCTAGCTCTTACCGTTCTCGAGATATTTTGTTTACAGACAGACACACAGACACACACACGGACCAATGGCTGAAACTTCGGATTTAGGCTCTAGGGACCTCAAAACGTGTTTCGTCACTAAAATCTGACCATCGAAATTTTGACCCGATTACATTACTTTCCTTCCTATAGGATAAGGAAAGTAAAAAAATGGAATCGAGATTTCCCTCTGAGGGAAGAGCTTGTTTCTCTAATAGCTTACCTGTAATAAAATGGACCAAACATCCTTTTGCTCTGGAAAGAACTTTGAAGGTGACATTTGAAATCTGGTAAGGATTTGTACCGTCACCGTCCTGCTAGGAACATCTTTTGAAAAGTTGGACTCAGGAATAAAAATGAAAAAATACAGGTATACTTTTCACAGAGATTTTGATTTATTGCGAGCGATAAATAAAAAAAATCCATGTGACCTTTACTTGGACTTTTATTGTTTATGCGTACCTATCCCAAGGAAGTCGGTTCTAATGATATTAAGGCCATAATTCAACCCCCCTTTGAGGGTAGGTAGGTATACGTAGGTATAAGAAATAATTCTTAAAGAGGACACTTCCTTTTCCACGTGTTTCAGTTCCTGGTGACCTCCTGACAAGTGTCCTCAATCTCTACAAGAAGTCCGTGGACTACGCCTACACTCAGCTCCATGAACCCATCAACAAGACCAGCTGGAAAGAGTTCGGCTCTGTCGCCACAGTCAACGCTTTCAATCATATTGACAAGAATGCTATCGAATTTCCAGCGGGTATTTTACAGGAACCATATTTTGCAGCGGACAGACCTTGTTTTCTGAACTATGGCGCTATCGGTACAGTCATTGGACATGAAATCACGCACACGTTTGACGATGAAGGTAAGGAAACGATAGCTTTAAGTCGAGGCTCATAAAAGAAACCTATGCATTTTATTGCTTAACCTCGCATAGTTGGAGCTCTCCAGGTAGAATTACTCAACACGCAAATTTCTCTAGCTAGAGCTACGTAACTTAGCGATAAAAGTCAAAAATTTGATTATGTACTTCATGCTATTGCAAATAAATCATGATTTCCTAGAGGCAGTTAGAGAGTCACTATTTGAAATCCCAAGAGCAACGTACATATTCCTAAAACAAAACATCCCTTCACCTCCTCACAGGAAGCCAATATGATAAATTCGGTAACGTCATGAATTGGTGGGATGATGAATCCAAGATGAGATACAACGAGAAAGCTTCCTGCATCATCAAACAATACAGCAACTACGTCATTGAGGATATAGGATTTCGGATCAACGGTATCACAACGCAGGGTGAAAATATAGCTGACAATGGCGGAGTCAAAGAATCGTATCGGGCATACTTGGAATGTGCCAAACAGAAAAACGCTGAATACAAACTACCTGGACTAGGTAAGAGATTAATAAATTACTTCATCAGGAACCTGGTCTGAAATTTGGACTACATGAAATCACAGGAGTTGAAAAAACTTTGCAGAATTATTTTTAATAAATACCTATTATTCCTGAAGGAGGTGCTCCGGCTTCTCAAGAAAAACAATTTCATGAAATCTTTGTATTTTTTTTTTTTCCACACATGGCCTTGTAGCTTTGAGTGCAAATAAATAAAAAATACCTATTACTAATTTACTAAACAATTTGTTTTCAGAGAACTTTTCTGATAAACAGATGTTTTGGATCAGTTTTGCAAATGTCTGGTGCACCAAATATCGCAAGGAAGCCATGGAGTTGCTGTTCAAAAATGACGACCACCCCCCTGCCGAAATCCGGGTCAATGGACCCCTGTCAAATTCGTATGATTTTGCAAGAGACTTTCAATGTTACAGCGGATCCAAGATGAATCCTAAACACAAATGTGAAGTTTGGTAGGTGATCCTTCCTTACAATGACGATTCGACATTTTGACAAACATGAACAAGAATATTCCGAGGGAAAAATCAACTGTTGCGAAATTTTTACTGAACGCGATGGCAAAATCAGCTGACTGAAAGTCCCAGAAAAGTTACTCGTAGTGCTTTCTAGGAAGTATTATAAAAACTTTTTACCTATGTTTACTGAACGCGATGGCAAAATCAGCTGACTGAAAGTCCCAGAAAAGTTACTCGTAGTGCTTTCTAGGAAGTATTATAAAAACTTTTTGCAAATTCTCCACAAGCTTTGAACAAAGCAAAAAACAAAGTTTGTTCCAAGGTAACTCAACAGAGTGAAGCACTGGTATTTCGGAGTACGTGATGGAAGATAAACATTTTGTCAAAAGAAAAGTTTGTCGAAATTTTTTAAGAAACTTCAGACAATGCGACATTTTTTAATAGCGGATATGCTGCAGTGACAAAGTTTGCAGTAGATCCTGAGACTCAAGCATTGCAGCACAAAAATTCCTCCTAACCCAAGGCTAAATTCTAGGAAAGAGAAAGCAGAAAAGGGTGGGAAGAGAAGAGGGTGAGGCGGTCACACAGTGAAGAGGGATAGGATTCAGGAAGAGAAATATAGGGAGATATATAAGGAGGGAAGAAGGAAAGAAATTCAGAAATTTTATTGCTTTTGTTTCATTTGTGGGTATTTGAAGGAATTATGTCTTCTCCCCTTTTAACACGCTATAATAATCATTCCACATACAAGGGTTAACAAGACCTTTGACCACGGCCATGTGCTACAAAATTTTGACAGTTTGTTTTAGACAGGGCCTTCGTGAAAATCCCTCATTAGGTCGAGCTCATGTGGTTGTGTTGTCTGGGTATGTGTGGGAGGGAGTGAATTTATTTTGACGAACATCGGTTACGGATTGCATTCAGTTTTTTCCCCCTTGATAGAGTGACTGCATGCTTATTTCTTATTGTCCCAATACCGGAAAGAAAGAATAGGAGAAAGCCAGCCGTTCCGAGAACGAACCTTATCTGTATTGTTTTGTACAAATTGAGAAATCACATTGATTGAACCTTATCTGATTAGGTTAAATTTCAGTATGAAATTGTACACAAAAATTCCTCCTAACCCAAGGCTAAATTCTAGGAAAGAGAAAGCAGAAAAGGGTGGGAAGAGAAGAAGGTGAGGCGGTCACACAGTGAAGAGAGATAGGATTCAGGAAGAGAAATATAGGGAGGGAAGAAGGAAAGAAATTCAGAAATTTTATTGCTTTTGTTTCATTTGTGGGTATTTGTAGGAATTATGTCTTCTCCCCTTTTAACACGCTATAATAATCATACCACATATAAGGGTTAACAAGACCTTTGACCACGGCCATGTGCTACAAAATTTAGACAGTTTGTTTTAGACAGGGCCTTCGTGAAAATCCCTCATTAGGTCGAGCTCATGTGGTTGTGTTGTCTGGGTATGTGTGGGAGGGAGATTTCAAGCACTGTCACGTAATACAATCTAAAGCTCAGCCATAAAAAAAAGGAAACTGATTGAAAATGAAATTTTATAACGAAGCTAAATGCAATCTGCTCGTTTTATTAGAACACATAAAACATAAAAAGATGTCTGACGCTTAATAGAAAATTAGCACTTCCTGTTCCAATACCCACAAAACTCAGCTTCACCACAATTTGTATCTTTCTTCAATTAGCAAACACAATCCTGCTGTTTCTTCTTCTTCTTCTTCTTCGTCTTCTTCTTGGAAAGATCGTGCTTATACACAGTTATTATTATTTTCTATTATTTGCTGATAAGTGATAAGTTTTAGTATGTTGTACGGATTCACATTTCTCAGACTGGCAAGAGCTAGAAGTGTGAGAACACAGGACCAGGGTTAGGATTATGGTCGGGAAATGCAATAGTAACTACTTCCCATGTTCTCATTGTTTTCTCATTCCCTTGCATTGAATTCACTCCGAGTGCGGTTGTAAACTTTGGACAGGTTTATTTTCTAACGAGATCTTATGTTTCACAAGTTTCCGTGGTACAGCACCTCTTTTTACTTTCCTTATCCTATAGGAAGGAAAGTAATGTGATCGGGTCAAATTTTCGATGGTCAGATTTTAGTGCCAAAACACGTTTTGAGGTCCCTAGAGTCTAAATCCAAAGTTTCAGCCATTGGTCCGTGTGTGTGTCTGTCTGTCTGTAAACAAAATATCTCGAGAACGGTAAGAGCTAGAAATTTGAAATTTGGTATGTATCTTTCATGTGACAAGGATGCGACACGAAACTTTTGTTTAAGACCGGTGCAACGCTTGGCGGCATTTTACCATATTGGCAAACTATATGCTCATGCAAACCGTTCTTTCCTCAAGCGCTTACTTGTGCAAGAGTGCCCGTCGCCCTTACCACGACTTCAAATATGTCCTCACAGGTAATAAATATGTCTGAGGAATAATTTATGTAGGTATTGTGCCTAGTTGGGCCTTATGAATTAATAGGGATATTGCGTTTTACATTTTACTACAAAGGGCTGTTGAAAATCTTATAGCATATTTGAGAGAAATACTATGAAAATATGGAGGAGGCAAGGAACTTCGTGAGGGAAACACCAAAGGGACCCGTTGAAATGTAATGTTAACATCACACGACACGACATCGTATTTCACTTCTTAAAATGAACAAAGCATTTTCAGAATTAATTTATGGGACAAGGGAAAATATTAACTAATGAAATAAAATTATGAAAATGAGTCATGTTGAGCGCCTGTTAATTAGACAAAGGACTTGTTCATATATTGATGTTAGCATATTCTGACGGATTTTTGTTGAAAAATTGAACAAATGAATGGAAAATCAGGGTTAAAAAATGGGGTTAATTTTGCGTGCGTACATTTGAGAGCCTTGTTTAGCCCCGAGGACAAACAACAAATGGCCTCCGGCACGCATACCCTCTTTCCTACACAAAATAAAGTACATACCATTCTCTTAACGTTCTCCAGGCGTCAATTCAACTCGAATTCGTTCTCAAAGGTGCGTGGATGAGGTTGCTGAAAAGTTTTCCCTGGCAGTAGGCTCACTGTATGTCCGCCATTTCTTTGATCGAACATCGAAAGAAAATGCTTTGGAATTGGTGAACAACTTAAGACAAGAGATGGACTATATCTTGCAGAATGTATCTTGGATGGATCCTCAAACAAAAAAGAATGCCTTGGAGAAATCCAAAGTTCTCAAAGTGCACATTGGCTATCCAGATGAATTACTAGATGATGACAAGATAGATCTTCACTACAAAGATCTTCGGATAGGTAAACAGTCACACTATCATTGGGTGGCAATAAAAGCAATTACAGGTAAAAGAACACTGAAAAACTTTCTAGTTAGAAACAGACAAGGTAGGGTACCTAAAATGCATTGGGACAAAAATAAATCATCTCATTCTTCCAGATTTATTGAATTTTCTATTATTTTTTGAATTGGGACAAGTATTCGTAACTTTACAACTTCAAAGAGAAATGAATGGCAAGCACAGAGGAGGGATTTGGATTGAAAAAAAAGAAAGGGGCTTTGTGGAGCATGAAGAGAACAGAAGCAAAATATTGTACTAACCACAATTTTTTTAACAAAATAAATATTTCAATTTTCTATTATTTTTTGAATTGGGACAAGTATTCGTAACTTTACAACTTCAAAGAGAAATGAATGGCAAGCACAGAAGAGGGATTTGGATTGAAAAAAAAAGAAAGGGGCTTTGTGGAGCATGAAGAGAACAGAAGCAAAATATTGTACTAACCACAATTTTTTTAACAAAATAAATATTTAATTTCAAGTTACTAGGTAGAAGTTTTAAAAAGCCAATAAGCATGAAAACAGAAGGAGAGAGAGTATTGAGTGACAGGAGGAGGGAGGGAGAGAGAGAAAGGAAGGAAAAGGAGGTAGAGAGAAAAGAACACACAATTGAAAAAGGAAATTGCATGGGTTCCACAGTTTTCCTGCAAATAAAGAAAAGGACGGAAAAAGAGAGAGAGAGAGAGAGAGAGAGAGAGAGAGAGAGAGAGAGAGAGAGAGAGAGAGAGAGAGAGAGAGAGAGAGAAAGAGAGAGAGAGATGGGACTGTCAAGTCCAGAGAAAAAGAATACAAGTATAAAAGACGGCATATAAAGCAGGTAAAAACTTTCGATTTAGAGAAAATCGAACATAATATGTAAACCTATGTCAAAAATTACTTTTAAGACACTTCGATCTTCTTCGATTTTAGCAAAAGTTGAAGTGATTTGAAAAGGGACAAAAAAATGTACACCTACACTGGTGCCCGGGTCCAGAAAGTGAATTTAAACTCGGTTCACCAGAGAAAAAGAATACAAGTATAAAAGATGGCATATAAAGCAGGTGAAAACTTTCGATTTAGAGAAAATCGAACATAATATGTAAACCTATGTCAAAAATTACTTTTAAGACACCTCGATCTTCTTCGATTTCAGCAAAAGTTGAAGTGATTTGATAAGGGACAAAAAATGTACACCTACACTGGTGCCCGGGTCCAGAAAGTGAATTTAAACTCGGTTCAAGTGTAAACCTGTGAAAGCAAATCTGATTGGCCATTTTTTTTTTTTTTTTTTTTTTTTTTTTTTTTTTTTGAATTATTTTCCCGCGTGCCCGTCCCCGTTCCCCAAAAGCAGTGAATTATTTTGAAATCAAAAATCTGATTGTTTAATCCAAGAGTTTAACTACGATTCATTATTTTTGCATGAATTACTTTAGGGGTATTATTAATTCGCCGTGTCTTAACAACATAAATAAGTGGGGATTGCATAATTGGTAGGATTTGTAGATTTACACCTGGATAGTAAAAATTGTATTCCAAAAGACTAGATACATACATAAAGATAGTATGGTATACCAAGTAAATTGTTGGAAATGGTACCTGGACGTGAGTACCTAGTACCTGTTCGTTATTAGATCTTTCGTCTGCGGTGTCTCACGAATGAAAAATTCAATTGACAATTAAAATTCAATTCACCTCGATACGTCCACAAATGCAAAAAGTGTCTGACGCTTAGAAAATTAGCACTTCCTGTTCCAATACCCACAAAACTCAGCTTCACCACAATTTGTATCTTTCTTCAATTAGCAAACACAATCCTGCTGTTTCTTTTTCTTGGAAAGATCGTGCTTATATACAGTTATTACTATTTTCTATTATTTGCTGATAAGTGATAAGTTTTGGTATGTTGTACGGACTCACATTTCTCAGAATAGCATGAGCTAGAAGTGTGAGAACACAGGGCTAGGATTAGGATTATGGTCGGGAAATGCAATAGCAACTACTTCCCATGTTCTCATTGTTTTCTCATTCCCTTGCATTGAATTCACTCCGAGTGCGGTTGTAAACTTTGGACAGGTTTATTTTCTAACGAGATCTTATGTTTCACAAGTTTCCGTGGTACAGCACCTCTTTTTACTTTCCTTATCCTATAGGAAGGAAAGTAATGTAATCGGGTCAAATTTTCGATGGTCAGATTTTAGTGCCAAAACACGTTTTGAGGTCCCTAGAGCCTAAATCCAAAGTTTCAGCCATTGGTCCGTGTGTGTGTCTCTGTGTCTGTCTGTCTGTAAACAAAATATCTCAAAAACGGTAAGAGCTAGAGAGTTGAAATTTGGTATGTTAGGTATGTAGATGTCAAATGTGACAAGGATGCAACACATTGGTCCGTGTGTGTGTCTGTCTGTAAACAAAATATCTCGAGAACGGTAAGAGCTAGAAATTTGAAATTTGGTATGTATCTTTCATGTGACAAGGATGCGACACGAAACTTTTGTTTAAGACCGGTGCAACGCTTGGCGGCATTTTACCACTTTTTGGCGGTTTTCGGTGTAATTTAACAATATCTCGGGAACGGTATAAGCTGAAGACTTGAAATTTGGTATCTAGTTCACAAATGTGACAAGGATGCAACACAAAACGTTTGGTTAAAATGGGTTCTGCGGTTGGCGGTATTTTTACCGCTTTTTGGCGGGTTTCGACCGCTTTTTGGCGGTTTTCAGCTATACTGACTAAACGGTTAGAGATATTGTAAATGGTTACAACAGAACACCCCAAAGAGCACCATTCAATAGGATAAGGAAAGTCGTGTGATGTTCATTTCTTACATCCCTACCTGTATTGTACTTTTCTTTAAAAATATACACGTGCTCTTGTTTTCTTTACCCCCAAAGCCCCAAACACACTCTCATTGTATTGCATTTATTTTGACGAACATCAGTTACGGATTGCATTCAGTTTTTTCCCCCTTGATAGAGTGACTGCTTATTTCTTATTGTCCCAATACCGGAAAGAGGGAAGGAAGAGAGAATAGGAGAAAACCAGCCGTTCCGAGAACGAACCTTATCTGTATTGTTTTGTACAAATTGAGAAATCACATTGATTGAACCTTATCTGATTAGGTTAAATATGGTTAAGGTTAACGCCCCTCACGTCATAAACACACTTCCATGTGAGGGGAGGTAGTGACCTTGACTAAACCGAACTAACGGTTAAGTGTTAAATAAAACGCACCAATTAAAGCATTAAACTCGTGCCGCTGGTATCGTTCTACGTCCATTCCTTATGACTCAGAAAATATTAATTTCTGTGCATTCTATCCTGCCGTCCGTTATTCGTATATTTTCATTGAAGAACGCACCTGGACCGTTTATAGGGGGAGGCAGGAAGCCTTAACTCCTTCGCTTCGGCCTTTATTTTTCATATAATATAAGCCGGCCACTCACTATCAGGTAGACCTGACAAGAGGACCTGTTCAGGTGTACCTGCCAAGTCTACCTGATAGTGAGTGGCTGGCTATAGCCCAAATAGCCATAACCATGGTTCTA
Organism: Diaphorina citri; assembly: GCF_000475195.1. Classification (NCBI taxonomy): domain Eukaryota; kingdom Metazoa; phylum Arthropoda; class Insecta; order Hemiptera; family Psyllidae; genus Diaphorina; species Diaphorina citri. The sequence continues at coordinate 95,324 of NW_007378452.1, forward strand.
CCTTTTTATAACAAGCTAAGGCAAGGCAAGGCCAATAAGGGGAGCGATGGGGGGTGCTACTCGTATTGGGTATATTTATTATACAAAATGAAAACCCACCAGTTGGAGCAGAAATTGTTTCATTTTCCATGTCTCAAAAGTTGAGAGGACTCGGGAATAATTTATGAGTAATACCTCCTCGGTTCTTTACTCAAGTTTTTACTGCTGATTTTCCACTTCACGATTTAGGAAGAAGAAAACATGGAAACATTGTGTATTTAAATGAGAAAGGAAAACTTTTGATTAGGTCAGATGACAGACATTTTCCATTGGTTTACTGCTGATTTTCCACTTCACGATTAGAAGGACTTATCCAAACCTGGTCGACCTATAAATATATCAAATTAAAGGTCTTTTTACCAGGATCACGAAAATGGTGGTGCAAATTTTGTCCGGAAAACAATAAAGCCAAAAAACCGAAAAAACTGGTTTTTGCGGGATTTTTTTCACATTTTCTCATACAAATGAGCTCTCATCTTGAAATTTGAGGACCAAAGGATTCATTTCAGAGTTGCGCAACTTTTAGCGTACTCATACTAGAGACTATCTCATTATCATTATCGTTTTTCGATTGCAAATATTTCAACGGGTTACTTTCTGGTGTTCTCGTGTTGACCCAGCACCTAAATGGGGAGTATTGTGCCTCTCTTATTTTCCTTTTGGGAAACTTGGGAACTGATATGTTGCCTGTACTAAACCATAAGGAAATCAATATAGTGCACCACCAGAACCGGTTGCGTTTCCGAAAGTTTCCCGAAAGGAAAATACAACCACCTCCCAAGCAAATGAGTTCAAAGAAAGTTTGTTCCAGATCTAGCTCTAATTTTTAGGTGAGAAACCTACTTTTAGATGAGAAACCTTTATGCTAAGCTCAATCTTCAATCCAAAAGCCGAAATCGGTGTCATAACAAATTTCAAGGAAATTGTCTTACTAAGGTCCCAAGGGTAACAAATATTGCTACGAAATAAAAAACGGCGATGAAACACTCAACTTTTTTTTTAAATCATAGGTTTCAAATGTGCGACGGACCTAAACGTTTCCTCCAAGACCAGAATGATCACCAAATCGTCCGGACCACAGATCAGTTCCCTCTATCTCGGCTCGATGTAAGGATATTTATGGGCACCATGTTCTATTGGGTACTCGGGTACCTCTGGTTCTCCAGTTCTAGGTACACTGTACTTTACCTGAAAGTTATTTCCAGCTTCTAATACCTGTAATGAACAATGCTCCGGTCTTTATAATATTCACTTATGGAGAAAACAGAAAAACAGCGAGCTAAAAAAAAAGTATACAAAATTCTTCACAATGTAGGTAGTTATATCTAATCTGTGTACTGTACCTGGACGAGCTCTAGGTACTTGTTGAGTGTCCCTCCTGTTTGTTGGACCTGGGAGAATTGTGTTCCTTGGAAAACGTCCCAAAGTTGTACCTAGAACTGTTTAGAGTTAGTGGAGATGGGAGAAAGCCGTCAAAAATGCATCGCCAACAAGATCAAATGCACCAAGCACGGTTGGTCCAGTGGTAACGCGCTTGCTTGCCATGCAGAAGGTCCCGGGTTCGAATCCCACCATCGACAAAAAATTGTACTCGTTTTTCGATTGCAAATATTTCAACGGGTTACTTTCTGGTGTTCTCGTGTTGACCCAGCACCTAAATGGGAAGTATTGTGTCTCTTCTCGCCCATCTGATGAAAGACATCCCACGGGATGGGCATGCTACGACACAGGCCACAAGCGTCCAATGTAGCAGTTGTTCCATTGCTACGAAATAAAAAAAGGGAGGGATCGAGTAGTGAAAGAGGTGGGAAGAAGGAATAGAGAGAAAAGGGAGGGAGGGATGAAGTAGAGAAAGAAGTGGGAAAAAATGAATAGGAGAAAAGAGGAATAGAGAGGGAAGGAAGGGATAGAGTAGAGGAGAAGAAAGAAAAAGGTGGCGGAGGGGAAATGTAAGGTTTTCTTGACAGAAAAACACGGAAAACAAATTTGCAGGCACCTAAATTTTATAAAACTTCATGCTCGCTTCCCTTCATGAAGAAATGCCCAGCGGCCACCATTTTCTGAATCTAATTTAATTCTAGAAAAAAGTCGTACATTTGCAGCTTTTTTTGTTTGCTGGCATTACAAAGTTGAAGTTGTTCTTGACAAAAGTAAAAAAAAAAAAAAAAAAAAAACTATATTTGGGAAAATATTCAAGCTCTGTATTCAAGAAGAATATTTCTTGAAGAGCTTCGAACTTTGAAATGTTTTCACATCATGACATTATTTAACAATTGGGTGTTTTTCTTTGAGTGCCTATCCGTTCCGAATGTTGGCGATCATCATGGCTATTCTTAATTTGTTGGTGGCAATCCGGAACAGTTCTGCTCCCGGTCTTCTCCAACATCAAGGCAAAATCAAGAGCACTCTTCCGGCAGAAGAAGAATCTCGTGGTTGGCTAACCTCAGAATCTGGTTCGACAGATCATCTGCTGTTACATAGGTACAAGAAGGTATGATTGTGAAGTTCACACAAATGATCAGAATTGCGAGAGACAAGAAAGAATTCCAATCCCCAATTGAAAAAGCTATGAGGATAGAAGAAAGGATGTTCCTAATATAATACCTACCATTCAGCAGAATGTACAAAGTAACAAACAAGCAAAAACACAACCTCACTAAGTAGTAAGTATGGACGCCGCCTAAAACATATCCACACATTACTCGAGATATTAAAGGTAAAGACTGTAAAGAGAGAAAAAAAGCGCAAACTAAACTCAAATTTGAAAACAACACAAATACTCACACGAGCTATTTCGAACAAGGTATTAAAGTTATTATTTAAGGGTCTTTATGATATTCACTTATGGAGAAAACAGAAAAACAGCGAGGTAAAAAAAAGTATACAAAATTCTTCACAATGTAGGTAGTTATATCTAATCTGTGTACCTGTACGATCTCTAGGTACTTATTGAGTGTCCCTCCTGTTTGTTGGACCTGGGAGAATTGTGTTATGTTCCTTGGAAAACGTCCCAAAGTTGTAGAACTGTTTAGAGTAGGGTTGGGACATCGAGACGAAAACATCGATGTTCGATACATCGATGTTTTTAAACTTCGATATATCGAGTATCCGATGTAATTATCATTCTTGCAACCCTATTTACCCTATATCATTCCTATATCCTACAGGACCTGTCAACGCTATTGGTCCATCAATCTGCCTGCTCGTCACTGGTTGGCTCATTTTCAAATCTCAGCCCACTGCTCGCAAGCTCGTCACTTGGAATATAATGTGTCTAGTCTTCATGCTTGTGTTTGTGACCATCTTCACTCGAGATCTTATCCAATTAGATGACAGGTAAGTTGAGATTGGAATTTGCATTATTGTTACTTTTACTTACTGCCGTGGCATCTTGGACCGAAGTTGATTCACTGCCTCGACAAGTTTCCTCCTCCAAATGGTTCTGGGTCTGCCTGGGAGTCTTCGGCCTTGTATCTCTCCAACCAACACATCCCTAGTGAGTTCGTTGCTACCTCGCATCACGTGTCCATACCACTGAAGCCGCCTTGGTTTGCCGCTGCTGCTGCTGCTGCTACTGAACCATTACATTATTGCTGCCGAACCATTTTCATCCCAAAGTGAAATCTAGGTACCAACACCAACAGCTGCGCCTACAATGGCATAAAGATAGTAACTTCTATCACTGGCGGAATGCACACTGGAGACGCATTTCATCAGACGAATAAGATCAAAGCTGTGTCGGACGAAATGTGCGAATAGTATTCAAGCTTGTTCGATTGTAAAAAACACTTCAACAGGACATTGTAGAGGCACAAAATGTGGTTGTCGTTTTCCGGGTATCGATCCCTATGGAGACAATATCATCCTGACACATAGTGTGAGTGTAAATCTCTCGGAATACACAACAAATAAATTCTGAAGACAGCTCCTTACCGCATTACTTTCAATACTTCGTGTGTCATGGAACAAGGGACATCTAGGCGGAATGCACACTGGAGACGCGTTTCATCAGACGAATAAGATTAAAGCTGTGTCCATGTCCACATAGTCGACGGCCGATTGTATTAAAAAGAAAGTTGTCCTTTGAATTTTTTTCCCATTTATCGACGGCCGTCCACTGTGTAAGTGTGTATGGACAGTTGGACACAGCTAAACACAGTGCAGAGCACACTGGATTTCATGAAACGCGTTCCTCTAGTGTGCATTCCGCCTTAGACGCCGTTCCAAATGGTGAGTTTCACACGATTTTTTTTTTTTCCGAATGTCAGATTGAAGATATTGCCAGAAAAACGAGTGAACTCAATCTAAGAGGTAATGTATATGAAACTGGTGAAAGTAAAATTTGTAGCCAAAACCAAATGTCAGCCCAAAGAAATGACCCTAGATAGGGTTGATTGAGAGGCTGACGAAAAACGCCGACCCCGTCTGTACACGGGAAAAGGCGAAGAAAATGAAGTAGGTACACTGAAACTGGTTGTTGGTGGAAAAGTAACATGAAAGAATGATGGTAGACGGTATACAGCTATGTCCATTGTTTACACATGGTCGACGGCCGTCGATCGATCGACGAGGTGAATCTATGTTGTCGAGGCAGTACGGTTTCAGTCGACATCGATTGAGAGAATGGTGGTGGGTAAGTGGAAAATGAAGGGGAGACAAAAAATTGGCACTCCCACATAGTGTGCATAACAAAAGAAACATGTGACTGATTTAAGCACTGTTTCAGTTTAAAGGTTAACAAACACTTTAACAAGAGATTCTAAGTAGTTAATGTATGCAAATCGCTCATACCTATTTCGACTTGACAATTTGGTTGACAGCTTGAGAAGTTGACACTAATTAGAACAAAACAAGAGAAAATACAATAGGTCAAAAATAGCAGAATAATCACACAAGATAACCACACATGGTCGACGTCTGTCGACCGACGAGGTGAATCTATGTTGTTGAGGCAGTGCGGTTTCAGTCGACATCGATTGAGAGAATGGTGGTGGGTAAGTGGAAAATGCAAGGGAGACAAAAAATTGGCACTCCCACATAGTATGCATAACAAAAGAAACATGTGACTGATTTAAGCACTGTTGCAGTTTAAAGGTTAACAAACACTTTAACAAGAGATTCTGAGTAGTTATGTAAATCACGCACACCTATTTTGACGATTTGCTTGACAGCTTGAAAGGTTGACACTAATTAGAACGAAACAAGAGAAAAATACGATAGGTTGAACAGCAGAAAAGCAGAATAATCTCACAAGATAAAAATATGATAGGGCCAACATCAGAATGAAGGTAAAAACACACTACCACCACGTCACGTGAACTCAAGGGGAGTCAGAAAGATGCAGTTCACATTCACAGTTTTCAAATAATATTGTAGGTAGTCTCGTTCCGGACAGCCATACCTACTACTATGACGTCACGTGAGCTCATAACTTTGTACAACTACATCTTTCTGACTCCCCATGAGATCACGTGATGGTAGTGTGTTTCTACCTTAACGGACTTCACACCAGCTTGACCCCATGTCAAGTCCAACACACAGCATACCTGGTTTGCAACGGACTGACAAGGGTACAACGTACAACCCGTATGCATATACGTATTATTATCAGAGGTGATATGAGTGAAGCTAGCACATAATTTCATGCTTGTATGATAATAGGGAAAGAAGGGAGAGATTGGAAAGGGAAATAGATACGGAGATCAGGGTCGTACACAGGGAGGTTTACTCGGTCCAATTTCCCCCGGGCAGGGAATCTGAAACGGTAAAGGATCCTTAAATCACCAGGTTTTGTTTCTTCTTTGCAAAAAATGTTGCAAGAAGGGGCCGGCCCATTGTAGGAGATATCCTTCGGGGAAAACCCCGTTAGTGTACGGCCACAACGGCGACCATAAACCATGGAACATTGACCCCCGCCGAGACCATCAACCATCGCAGAAATACTAGGCTCAATTTCTTCATCTCCTGTGAGGGTCGGCACTATGGTCAAGACTCCGTTGAGGACGGTTCTATTCATTAACATGGTTTGTTTATTTTCTCTTGGGTCGGTACTAGGCTATGGGTTCTCCGTTGTGGACGCCTACTTGGGCTGTGATCTGCCCTGACAGGAAGATATCAGGGCGGAGAGGTGAATACTGAAACATGGTCTGTTGGAATATTTTGCTAAATGCTGAATGTACTGTATGAGAGGTCCCTGGAGATTACATCGGCATGAACTATGGGGGATAACCTGCCTAACATTAAATGTAGAAATTCATTCATACTCGTCTCCTACTGTGTGGAGATCACATTGGTATGAAAAGTTGATAACACATTTGTTCAAATTAATTAAAAGTTACAAATAGGTACTTTATTTAGACTGCGTAGGACTGAAAAGTCCCTTTTTACCAAAAGTTATTGATATAATCTAATTGAAATCTAATCTAAATGCTTAATGCTTAGTTAATTGAAAGATTCTTAATGTTCATGTCAATATTGGTTAATAATTATAATTAAAAAAACAAAAACAAAAAACTTGCTCAATATTGAGCTTACGGGTCTTTAGGTTGTAGTTATGTACCTGGTTAGACTTGCTAGGACTGTAAAAAAAAAGCCTACACCTTAAGGTGGCGTTCCGATCCTAGCTGCCGGGTCGCGCTTCCCGGTCGCGCTGCCGATCTGTGCGACCGCTGCCTACTGCTTCCTATGTATTCTTATGAAGTACTTTCCGAACCAAGCTCCCGGGTCGCGCTGCCCAGTCGCTCTGAGAGCAGTGTGGTCGCGCTGCCCATGAGGTTTTCATGTGATTTAAAATACTATTTTTGTAATAATAGCTAGGATCGGAAAGTCACCTTTATGGCGGGACCAGGCAGCTTGGCAGCGCGACCGGGTCGCGCGACCCGGCAGCTAGGATCGGAACGCCACCTTTATATAACCACAACACAATGTTTGAATGCGGTGCAGGAGTTTCTTATTCAGCCATAACCATTCGGCTACAGCTGAAGCCGCTGAAACAACCATGGTGATTGAATCTAATTTTTCTAATTCAGTTAATTCTATTCTATTCCCACAGGAAACTGAAGGTCAGCTTACACTCAACACATGAGTGCAGTTGTGACACCTCAATGAAACATCTGCCTGTTGCACCGCTGTGCTCTTCAGATGGGATCGTGTTCGGCTCACCGTGTCAGGCTGGTTGTCAAGAAATGTGCACCGGCCCGAATCGAACCCAGGTATTGTCAGGTAAAACACAAGAACTTTAACATTTTTACCCAAAAACTATTTTGAACACAAGTCTATCCCAATTTTCAATAACCTTTTTTACTGTCCATCCTATAGACCTAATTATAGGTATGTACTTACTTTGTTGGCCTACCTTACTTACTTTGTAGGCTTTATCAAGGAAAATTTTCTTTCTTGTTTTTTTTTTTTCAGTTGTTCACTAATTGTTCATTGCTGACGAACAGTTCAGCAGTGTTATCCTCTGACCAGTGTCCAGACAGCACTTTGGTTCACCTGATTGGGTGTTCCCACTTACACACGACACGACAAGTGGGAACGGGCTCTTATCCATACAACATACAAGAAGTCGATGTAAGTTCCTATGTCTATTTGTGTGCTAATAAATCTCCTCCAAAGTTACTGTCGACACATTATTTTCCCAACTGTAGCTTTTAGCTGCTGAGAAATCCTTCAACCAAATTCCACCTCCTATTCCTCATCCTCTTCCGCCTCCTCCTCTTCCGCCTCCTTCTCCTCCTCTTCCATTCCCAAATTATCCTCCTTTTCAATCCTATTCTCGTTTCTACTCTAGAACCATCTCCTTCTCCTTCTTCTCCTCCTCTTCCTTTTCTTATTTCTCCTCCTCTTTCATATCCTACTCCTCCACTTTCACATCCAATTTCCTCCTCCTCTTCCTTTTCCTCCTCCTCCTTCTTATCTTCTTCCTCCTCCTGCTCCTCTTCCGCCTCCTTCTACTCCTCTTCTTCTTCTTCCTCCTTCTCCATTCCATCACATCCTACTCCTCCACTTCCACATCCAATTTCCTCCTCCTCCTCCATCTCCTTTTCCTCCTCCTCCTCCTCCTCCTCCTCCTCGTCCTCCTCCTTCTACCTCCTCCTCTTCCTCTTCTTCTTCTTCTTCTTCTTCTTCTTCTTCCTCCTCCTCCATTCCTTCACATCCTACTCCTCTATTTCATATCCAATTTCCTCCTTCCCCTCAAACTCCTTCATTCCCACAGTTGAAAATGGAAGAGAATTATGTTCGTGAAGCATACTAAGCCACAATTCTTCCTCCTCCTCCATTCCTTCACATCCTACTCCTCTATTTCACATCCAATTTCCTCCTTCCCCTCAAACTCCTTCATTCCCACAGTTGAAAATGGAAGAGAATTATGTTCGTGAAGCATACTAAGCCACAAATCCTCTGTGCGAAGAATGCAGCGTTTCCATTTTCCCCTCGTCAAACTTTTTTCACACACAATTTACACACTCCAGACTTCCTTACACCCAATAGGTATGTGGGATATTTTCTTTAGCATGTGCTTGTGCTGTCAATGTGCGAAAAACGCTCAGCAAAAGAAATTTATCGACTGCATTTTATGCATTATCTACAAGAAAAAGGAATTGTGTTGAGCATTTTTTTAAATACTCGTCACAAATTTCATAGGTACTACTGGTCCGTGTCCCTAAACTCAACAACACCCTGTATACCGGAATAAATATAGACTGAACCTAACTGAACAACAAGCATGCTAAACATTCAACATTTTTTTATCCAATATACTCGAGTATTTCAATCATTTTCGAACATAGATTCATTCTCATTGAACATTTACTGAAAAATTCAAGCTTGATAGGTTCAGTAGGTCCACAAACCTAGATGAAAAGGGGGACTGGGGACAGAATAATCTACCAAGTTTTAGTAGGTACTTTTCCATTTGAATGATTGAAAGAATACTTGTCTAACCTCTTCTGGTGTTGGCCCATTTTCCTCCCCATATTAGCTGGCGGATAACGTTACCCATTTGAGGTAACTCTCGAGAGCCAAAACCACCTTTAATTTTTACTCTCTCTTTCTCATTGATTTTTTTTTCTCTCGTTCTCTCCCTCTCTCTCTCTCTCTCTCTCTCTCTCCCTCCCTCCAGAGTTCACCTGTCTCGCTCTACTCAGCACATGCGTCACCTGTTACTTCATCAAACATTTTCCCCTCTACCCCATCACCGGCAAAACCACCACCCGCCTCCCCAGTCTCCCACGCTCCCCAACTAGGAAACTCAAAGCTTCCTCAAACGTCGAAGAGGAACTAAGCGTGAACACATCGCTTCCTCGGGATTCTGTCGACGAGGCGGCCCTGTTGGATTTGAAAATTCTGAGTAAGCAACGGGACTCAATTGATGTGACGCGGATACACATGAAACGGTTGAGGAAGGGAAAGCGGTTTTCTCTTGACTACAGGAGACCGTCATTGGCTGTTACTGATGAACATGTGGTGTACCCGTGAAGGTGTCCAAACAGGTCTAAAGAATGCGTTAAGTTTCTAAGAATTTACCTGAAATGCTCGTAAAGTGACAACTTGTTATAATGGAACAACTTGTTCTAAGCTGACAGTCTAAAATAAATAAATAAAGTGATATGTTTTATACAAGGTCAACAACCTTTTCATAGTGCGGGAGCAAGAAGTCCAGACAAAAAAGTTGAGCGGCGAGCCACAACCATCAATTCTATTTCATTGTGGGGGCGATATGAAAGAAAAATTATGGTTAGGCGATCAATGTCCATCGACATTGCCTGAAACAAGTATACATTCGCCCCTCCCCCTACCAAAATCCTTTGATTTTACTTAATTTAGCTTCCCGATGTGTTTATAAACAAGGGGAAAATATCAAATCCAGGGTGGTCAATAAAATAGGTTCATAAAACCAAATCTGTCTGCAATTACGTAGTTGCCTGAAAACAAAGTCCGCGATTCGGTAATATTTTGGGTCAAGTGACCGCATATTCATCCGCTTTATATGTTCCAACTGATGGCGACCGATTTTGTTCGTCGTTAGTGTGGACGCAGCTTGAGAGTAAAATTGAAGGCTTTTTATTTTAATTTACATTTGAGGGTAGGTGATATTCAGTCGGTCATATTTAGTCTCATTAGTGAAATTTAAATTTGACCCTATCTCTTGTTTTTTGGGGCCGAGATATCCCCCCTCTCTCTCTCTCTATCTCTTCCTCTCTCTCTCTTTCTCTCTCTCTCCCTCTCCCTTCACACACCCATTCCCTGAAAATTATTCCCACACTCACCAAAAAAACACAAATGTTGGGGGTTGGTTATTAATTCAAAATTTCAACGTCCTACATGCCTCTCTCTCACCCTCCCACTCAATTACGTACCCTCTCCAGCAATAATTACCCCCCCCCCGTTCTCCTCTTCAATCGACTCTCTCCCCTTCTCTTTCCCATTTCCCCAATCCTCTTCTTCCTAAACCTAAAAAACTCTCTCCCCAAAAATATCTCCTCTCTTCTCTCCTTCTAAAAAAAATCCCTCCTCTTCACCAATTATCTCCCTTCCCTCCCTCAATAATTAGCTCCCCTCCTCCCTCTCCCTCAATCAACTCCCTCACTCCAAATATTCCCTCTCTCCCCTCCACTTGACCAATTACAATCCGTCCCTCCCTCGATAATTATCTCCCCCTTTCCCTTTATTTCTCAACCCTAGCTGTTGTTTGTCCTGGGACTTTGTGGGCCAATTTTTTTTATGAACGCCTTGAAATTCACTTAAGTATGCAATGTGCTAAACACAAAAAAAAACTGAGCCGCGTGGACATTGGACACAGATGTACCTGCATAGGTAGTTGTATTCATTTATTTATTTCCTGTAGCATAACGATTAAAGAATGTAACAAACTGCCCAATATTTCCTTCTGACAAACTCGAACACACTATAAAAGATACATAATTAATTAGGTATTTAAGTTTTAATTACCAATTATCTCCCTTCCCTCCCTCAATAATTACCTCCCCTCCTCCAATTCCCTCAAACAACTCTCTCCCTCCAAATACCCCCTCTCTCCCCTCCACTTGACCAATTACAATCCGTCCCTCCCTCGATAATTATCTCCCCTTTCCCTTTATTCCTCAACCCTAGCTGTTGTTTGTCCTGGGGACTTTGTAGGCCAATTTTTTTTATGAACGCCTTGAAATTCACTTAAGTATGCAATGTGCTAAACACTAAAGAAAACTGAATCGCGTGGACATTGGACACAGATGTACCTGCATAGGTAGTTGTATTCATTTATTTATTTCCTTTAATATTTATATGGTACCTAGATACAGAAATATAATGATCCTTTGAACATTACCACTGTAAATTAGCATAAAAAGGTCTCCCAAATATTGTGAAGTGGAAATCTCAGGCCTTCTGACAAACTCTAAAATCAAAACCCTTTAAAACATTTTAAACATATGTAGATATAATTAGCGTTTAAACATCACAGTGTAAATTAGCATAAAGAGGTCTCCCATGATATGAAGTAAGGGTACAAAAACCGCCCATCTTATCCCTACTTATTATCTTGAGTAAAACAGCCAGACAAAAAACGGGCCATGTAGGAAGGTATAATGAGCCTTTGAACATTACCACTGTAAATTAGCATAAAAAGGTCTCCCTTAAAATATTGTGAAGTGGAAATCTCAGGCCTTCTGAAAAACTCTAAAATCAGAAAACCCTTTAAAACATTTTAAACATATGTAGATATAATTAGCGTTTAAACATTACAGTGTAAATTAGCATAAAGAGGTCTCCCATATTATGAAGTAAGGGTACAAAAACCGCCCACCTTATCCCTACTTATTATCTTGAGTAAAACAGCCAGACAAAAAACGGGCCATGTAGGAAGATGAAGTTTTAATAACGCTAGTCTGAATTTACCCAAGTTATAAGGGTCACATCAACGTTTTTCCTACCTAAACAAAGTTAGGGCGAGTGCCCCTAATATTGGACTGGGAAAAACACCAACCTCGGTGATGCAGTGTTTACCACCGTGGACTTCAGATCTGGATTTCATCTGAGAAAATTTACCTAGGTATGTTATGTAAGTGGGGAACATCATTATTTTGTGATAAGCATTTAAGCAGGCTAAATACAATTAAAAGTCCTTTTCCAACTCAAAAGGAAGTGAGGGTAAGTGCCCCTCAAGATGGACTAGGTCAAAGACTCGATGTGACGGTCACACGCTGGCCATTATTTCGACCGCTTACCTTCTCCTAGGGACGAGCACTGTATCAAGTGGCTACATCGGGCGAAAAAAACACGAAGGTTACTCTACTCGCTCTTTCACGGTAATTTATTTTATGTGCTATTCAAATTTGAGCCCCACTCTAGCAAAGGTCCAGGACGCCAGGTCCGTTTTATGTTAAGATAAAAACAACCTCGGTGATGCAGTGTTTACCACCGTGGACTTCAGATCTGGATTTCATCTGAGGAAATTTACCTAGGTATGTTATGTAAGTGGGGAACAACATTATTTTGTGACAAGCATTTAAGCAGGCTAATACAATTAAAAGTCCTTTTCCAACTCAAAAGGAAGTAAGGGTAAGTGCCCCTCAAGATGGACTAGGTCAAAAGACTCGATGTGACGGTCACACGCTGGCCATTATTTCGACCGCTTTCCCTCTCCTAGAAACGAGCACTGTATCAAGTAGCTACATCGGGCGAAAAAAACACGAAGGTTACTCTACTCGCTCTTTTACGGTAATTTATTTTATGTGCTATTCAAATTTGAGCCCCACTCTAGCGAAGGTCCAGGACGCCAGGTCCGTTTTATGTTAAGATAAAAAAGGACCCTAAATAAATCTCAATTAAAAAAAAAAGTGTAATTCGTAATTTATGACGGGGATTTTCACGTGGATTTAAATACCTCAGCAGAAAATTTAATCCTTTTTGAATACCCTTACACACACTTTTCAGCGTTTTGCTTTTTTTCTCCTCCGGAAATTAATATTGCAAATTAACTTAGCTTTTTTTCGAAATAACTTGTTTTAAATTACTTTTTTTTCCAGTTAGGCTTTTTGTAATGTTACTTTTTGTGCTGTTACCAATGTAGGCTCGTATGAAATTTTCTCCTCCTCTTCTTCCTCCTCCTCTTTCTTCTTCTTCTTCTTCTCTTCCCTCTTTCTTTTCTTTCTCGTATTCATAGGTGATTAATTTGTTGTTTGGATTAGTAATGAAAATGACGGGGAGAGAGAGATCTTCTTCTCCTCTTCTTCTCTTTCCCCTTCTCCTACTCCATGTTCTCCTCCTCCTCCTCCTCCTGCTCCTCCTCCTTCGTTTCCTTCTTCTTCTTCAACACTATAACACGGGGATTCGGACTCGCATAGAGTGTTGGAGGGAGATACCTCTCGTTTCTTCTCCCACCCTGAAAAAATTCCCTCCCATTCGATATTCGTGGGAGAAGGGGAGGGCCCTGTCTAACTCCCCATTGTAATTTCCAGAAACACAACATGCTCCCCCATTTGCCACCCCGATATGTGAATAGGAAACTACAGGGAACAATGGACCTTGTACCGCTGAGACAAAAGCCAAATTAGAAAATGGGGTGGGATTGGGAGGGATGGGGATGGTTGTGGACGCAGGGAACGCTATCGACAACATAGATTTACCTCTTCACCTCGTCATCGTCGACTATGTTTGAACACAGCTTTAGAGACAGAAAACTGTTGTGAATTTGTGATTTTATGGGTTCTGAACATGATTTTCAAAAATGTGTCATTTCTATGCAAAATAAAATGAGTTCTAATGACTTTTTTAATCTATGTTGAACTAGAATGTTTTCATTTCTATAAAACATGAGATTCAGTCAGCCTAGTTACCTTGCAAGCGTTAGACCGCGGGTTCGACATGTTCTCCTGTCCTGTCCTCCTTCTCTTTCGATTTCGGTACGAAAAGACCTCCGTCATTACAACTGACTCTATCAAATTGGCAGCGTTCTCCGCTACTGGTGGTTCCATCCCATCATATCTCGAGTATCCTGTATGTAAATTCTATCCCCATCCTGAAGGCATTCTAACATCCCCGTTTTTCTACCGCTAGAAATTCCATTACCTACCGGCGCCATTGTTACAGAAACTTCTCAGTCTTCACACCTTCATGCATTTTTGATTGTTGGATTTTTTTTCCTGTACCGTGCATATACCTACCTCGTAGCGCTCTCTCTGTTCCCTACATAATTAATCAGGAAATAATGAAATTTTCCCAGACATACAATTAGTGTGTGCCGGGAGAAATTTGAAAGGAATGAAAAACGGGTAGGTTTGGAATGTTATAGTGTAGTGGGTATGGGATAACAATAAGGGCGATAAAAGGAGTTCTTTTTTTCCTTTTCATCACCTAAAGTGCCTAAGGCATTGAAAATTGGCGTTCGATTCCAGGCCAAAACAAAAAAAAAATGATTTTCTTCTTCTTCTTCTTCTTCTTCTTCTTCTTCTTCTTCTTCTTCGTCTTCTTCTTTTTTTTCTTTTTTTTTTGTAGAGATGTCAGAGATATGACAGAAAACTGTAACCGTATCGCCCCAAAATCGAAGGAACGAGGAAGCCAGGATAGGAGAAAGTCAGCCGTTCCGGAACGATCTTAATCTGTTCAGGAGGAAATCCACCCCCGGCGGTAATTGAAATAGAAACCTTTTGCACTTGTGATGGTCATACAGTGCTTGTCACCAGAATGAAGGGTAAAACCCTGCGTCACTAAAAACCTTGGCACTTGGCAGTTATAGACACTGTTACAATCCCATCATATCGTAAACTGAAGTCCATAGCTTGGTTTAGTATGGCAAGAGGGGAAACGTAAACCTAAAAATGGTTAACGCCCCTCACGTTATAAACACACTTCCATGTGAGCTTGACTAAACCGAACTAGCGGTTAAGTGTTAAATAAAACGCACCAATTAAAGCATTAAACTCGTGCGGCTTGTATCGTTTCTACGTCCATTCCTTATGACTCTCATCAGATGGGTGAGAAAAGACACTCTTTCCTATTTCCGCCAAAGAAAACCCTTGACATTGACACGAATGTTAACTCTCAGTGGTAGGATCAGCCATAAGAAGAACG
>NW_007378452.1:110530-111010 GCF_000475195.1 Diaphorina citri
TCCTGCTGAACCGCTCTTCCGATCTACTGAACCATCTTTCCGGATGCCAGAAGAGCCCCCCTCCCCGGGGGGGTGCGTTATCACATCTCATATATTGAAAATGAATTTTTCACCAAAACCCACCGCTACCCACCGAGCAAGAAGTTTCTTTGTATGCTAACAAAGGAAGAAAAGGAGGGGAGGGAGGGACAGAGAGAGGGGCGGGGAATAGTAATTATTCCCAAGGGAATGCCAAAATACCGAAGAGAGCCCCAGATTTGTTCGAGATGATTATTATTAGAGTTTTTTTTTTTTAATTAATAATAAGCGGGCAACGTCTGGGACACTCGAGGCGTCGAAAATATTAATTTCTGTCCATTCTATCCTTCCGTGCGTTACTCGTATATTTTTATTTGAAGAACGCACCAGGACCGTTTATAGGGGGAGGCAGGAAGCCTTAACTCCTTCGCTTCGGCCTTTACTTTTCATATAATATAAGCC